>NW_024470767.1:952209-1107209 GCF_017639515.1 Carcharodon carcharias
ATCCCCCATTCAGGAGCACCAACTCCAGGTTCATCCCCCATTCAGGAGCACCAACTCTGGGTTATCCTCCATTCAGGAGCACCTACTCTGGGTTATCCCCCATTCAGGAGCAAGAACTCTGGGTTATACCCCATTCAGGAGCACCAACTCCAGGTTATCCCCCATTCAGGAGCACCAACTCTGGGTTATACCCCATTCAGGAGCACCAACTCTGGGTTATACCCCATTCAGGAGCACCAACTCTGGGTTATACCCCATTCAGGAGTACCAACTCTGGGTTATACCCTATTCAGGAGCACCAACTCTGGGTTATACCCGATTCTGGAGCACCAACTCCGGGTTATACTCCAGTCAGGAGCACCAACTCTGGGTTCATCCCCCATTCAGGAGCACCAACTCTGGGTTCATTCCCCCATTTAGGAGCACCAACTCTGGGTTCATCCCCCATTCAGGAGCACCAACTCTGGGTTATCCTCCATTCAGGAGCACCAACTCTGGGTTAACCCCCATTCAGGAGCACCAACTCTGGGTTAACCCCCATTCAGGAGCACCAACTCTGGGTTATACCCCATTCAGGAGTAGCAACTCTGGGTTATCCCCCATTCAGGAGCACCAACTCTGGGTTATACCCCATTCAGGAGTACCAACTCTGGGTTCATCCCCATTCAGGAGCACCAACTCCAGGTTCATCCCCCATTCAGAAGCACCAACTCTGGGTTATCCCCCATTCAGGAGCATCAACTCTGGGTTATCTTCCACTCAGGAGCACCAACTCTGGGTTAACCCCCATTCAGGACACCAACTCTGGGTTATAGCCCATTCAGGAGCACCAACTCGGGGCTATCTGCCATTCAGGAGCACCAACTCTGGGTTATCCTCCATTCAGGAGCACCAACTCTGGGTTATACACCATCCAGGAGCACCAACTCTGGGTTATCCCCCATTCAGGAGCACCAACTCTGGGTTATCCCCCATTCAGGAGCACCAACTCCAGGTTCATCCCCCATTCAGGAGCACCAACTCTGGGTTATCCTCCATTCAGGAGCACCAACTCTGGGTTATACCCCATTCAGGAGCACCAACTCTGGGTTATACCCCATTCAGGAGCACCAACTCTGGGTTTTCCCCCATTCAGGAGCACCAACTCTGGGTTATCCCCCATTCAGGAGCACCAACTCTGGGTTCATCCCCCATTCAGGAGTACCAACTCCGGGTTCATCCCCCATTCAGGAGCACCAACTCCAGGTTCATCCCCATTCAGGAGCACCAACTCTGGGTTATCCTCCATTCAGGAGCACCAACTCTGGGTTATCCCCCATTCAGGAGCACCAACTCCAGGTTCATCCCCCATTCAGGAGCACCAACTCTGGGTTATCCTCCATTCAGGAGCACCTACTCTGGGTTATCCTCCATTCAGGAGCACCAACTCTGGGTTATACCCCATTCAGGAGCACCAACTCCAGGTTATCCCCCATTCAGGAGCACCAACTCTGGGTTATACCCCATTCAGGAGCACCAACTCTGGGTTATACCCCATTCAGGAGCACCAACTCTGGGTTATACCCCATTCAGGAGTACCAACTCTGGGTTATACCCTATTCAGGAGCACCAACTCTGGGTTATACCCGATTCTGGAGCACCAACTCCGGGTTATACTCCAGTCAGGAGCACCAACTCTGGGTTCATCCCCGATTCAGGAGAACCAACTCTGGGTTCATTCCCCCATTTAGGAGCACCAACTCTGGGTTATCCTCCATTCAGGAGCACCTACTCTGGGTTATCCCCCATTCAGGAGCACCAACTCCAGGTTCATCCCCCATTCAGGAGCACCAACTCTGGGTTATCCTCCATTCAGGAGCACCAACTCTGGGTTATACCCCATTCAGGAGCATCAACTCTGGATTATCCCCCATTCAGGAGTACCAACTCTGGGTTCATCCCCCATTCAGGAGCACCAACTCTGGGTTATACACCATTCAGGAGCACCAACTCTGGGTTATCCCCCATTCAGGAGCACCAACTCCGGGTTCATCCCCCATTCAGGAGCACCAACTCCAGGTTCATCCCCCATTCAGGAGCACCAACTCTGGGTTATCCCCCATTCAGGAGCACCAACTCTGGGTTATCCCCCATTCAGGAGCACCAACTCTGGGTTCATCCCCCATTCAGGAGCACCAACTCTGGGTTATACACCATTCAGGAGCACCAACTCTGGGTTATCCCTCATTCAGGAGCACCAACTCTGGGTTCATCCCCCATTCAGGAGTACCAACTCCGGGTTCATCCCCCATTCAGGAGCACAAACTCCAGGTTCAACCCCCATTCAGGAGCACCAACTCTGGGTTATCCTCCATTCAGGAGCACCAACTCTGGGTTATACCCCATTCAGGAGCACCAACTCTGGGTTATCCCCCATTCAGAAGCACCAACTCCAGGTTCATCCCCCATTCAGGAGCACCAACTCTGGGTTATCCTCCATTCAGGAGCACCAACTCTGGGTTATACCCCATTCAGGCGCACCAACTCTATGTTATACCCCATTCAGGAGCACCAACTCTGGGTTTTCCCCCATTCAGGAATACCAACTCTGGGTTATCCCCCATTCAGGAGCACCAACTCTGGGTTCATCCCCCATTCAGGAGTACCAACACCGGGTTCATCCCCCATTCAGGAGCACCAACTCCAGGTTCATCCCCCATTCAGGAGCACCAACTCTGGGTTATCCTCCATTCAGGAGCACCAACTCTGGGTTATCCCCCATTCAGGAGCAAGAACTCTGGGTTATACCCCATTCAGGAGCACCAACTCCAGGTTATCCCCCAGTCAGGAGCACCAACTCTGGGTTATACCCCATTCAGGAGCACCAACTCTGGGTTATACCCCATTCAGGAGCACCAACTCTGGGTTATACCCCATTCAGGAGTACCAACTCTGGGTTATACCCTATTCAGGAGCACCAACTCTGGGTTATACCCGATTCTGGAGCACCAACTCCGGGTTATACTCCAGTCAGGAGCACCAACTCTGGGTTCATCCCCCATTCAGGAGCACCAACTCTGGGTTATCCTCCATTCAGGAGCACCAACTCTGGGTTAACCCCCATTCAGGAGCACCAACTCTGGGTTAACCCCCATTCAGGAGCACCAACTCTGGGTTATACCCCATTCAGGAGTAGCAACTCTGGGTTATCCCCCATTCAGGAGCACCAACTCTGGGTTATACCCCATTCAGGAGTACCAACTCTGGGTTCATCCCCCATTCAGGAGCACCAACTCCAGGTTCATCCCCCATTCAGAAGCACCAACTCTGGGTTATCCCCCATTCAGGAGCATCAACTCTGGGTTATCTTCCACTCAGGAGCACCAACTCTGGGTTAACCCCCATTCAGGACACCAACTCTGGGTTATACCCCATTCAGGAGCACCAACTCGGGGCTATCTGCCATTCAGGAGCACCAACTCTGGGTTATCCCCCATTCAGGAGCACCAACTCTGGGTTCATCCCCCATTCAGGAGCACCAACTCTGGGTTATACACCATTCAGGAGCACCAACTCTGGGTTATCCCCCATTCAGGAGCACCAACTCTGGGTTATCCCCCATTCAGGAGCACCAACTCCAGGTTCATCCCCCATTCAGGAGCACCAACTCTGGGTTATCCTCCATTCAGGAGCACCAACTCTGGGTTATCCCCCATTCAGGAGCACCAACTCCAGGTTCATCCCCCATTCAGGAGCACCAACTCTGGGTTATCCTCCATTCAGGAGCACCTACTCTGAGTTATCCCCATTCAGGAGCAAGAACTCTGGGTTATACCCCATTCAGGAGCACCAACTCCAGGTTATCCCCCAGTCAGGAGCACCAACTCTGGGTTATACCCCATTCAGGAGCACCAACTCTGGGTTATACCCCATTCAGGAGCACCAACTCTGGGTTATACCCCATTCAGGAGTACCAACTCTGGGTTATACCCTATTCAGGAGCACCAACTCTGGGTTATACCCGATTCTGGAGCACCAACTCCGGGTTATACTCCAGTCAGGAGCACCAACTCTGGGTTCATCCCCCATTCAGGAGCACCAACTCTGGGTTATCCTCCATTCAGGAGCACCAACTCTGGGTTAACCCCCATTCAGGAGCACCAACTCTGGGTTAACCCCCATTCAGGAGCACCAACTCTGGGTTATACCCCATTCAGGAGTAGCAACTCTGGGTTATCCCCCATTCAGGAGCACCAACTCTGGGTTATACCCCATTCAGGAGTACCAACTCTGGGTTCATCCCCCATTCAGGAGCACCAACTCCAGGTTCATCCCCCATTCAGAAGCACCAACTCTGGGTTATCCCCCATTCAGGAGCATCAACTCTGGGTTATCTTCCACTCAGGAGCACCAACTCTGGGTTAACCCCCATTCAGGACACCAACTCTGGGTTATACCCCATTCAGGAGCACCAACTCGGGGCTATCTGCCATTCAGGAGCACCAACTCTGGGTTATCCCCCATTCAGGAGCACCAACTCTGGGTTCATCCCCCATTCAGGAGCACCAACTCTGGGTTATACACCATTCAGGAGCACCAACTCTGGGTTATCCCCCATTCAGGAGCACCAACTCTGGGTTATCCCCCATTCAGGAGCACCAACTCCAGGTTCATCCCCCATTCAGGAGCACCAACTCTGGGTTATCCTCCATTCAGGAGCACCAACTCTGGGTTATCCCCCATTCAGGAGCACCAACTCCAGGTTCATCCCCCATTCAGGAGCACCAACTCTGGGTTATCCTCCATTCAGGAGCACCTACTCTGAGTTATCCTCCATTCAGGAGCACCAACTCTGGGTTATACCCCATTCAGGAGCACCAACTCCAGGTTATCCCCCATTCAGGAGCACCAACTCTGGGTTATACCCCATTCAGGAGCACCAACTCTGGGTTATACCCCATTCAGGAGCACCAACTCTGGGTTATACCCCATTCAGGAGTACCAACTCTGGGTTATACCCTATTCAGGAGCACCAACTCTGGGTTATACCCGATTCTGGAGCACCAACTCCGGGTTATACTCCAGTCAGGAGCACCAACTCTGGGTTCATCCCCCATTCAGGAGAAACAACTCTGGGTTCATTCCCCCATTTAGGAGCACCAACTCTGGGTTCATCCCCCATTCAGGAGCACCAACTCTGGGTTATCCTCCATTCAGGAGCACCAACTCTGGGTTAACCCCCATTCAGGAGTACCAACTCTGGGTTAACCCCCATTCAGGAGCACCAACTCTGGGTTATACCCCATTCAGGAGTACCAACTCTGGGTTCATCCCCCATTCAGGAGAACCAACTCCAGGTTCATCCCCCATTCAGAAGCACCAACTCTGGGTTATCCCCCATTCAGGAGCATCAACTCTGGGTTATCTTCCACTCAGGAGCACCAACTCTGGGTTAACCCCCATTCAGGACACCAACTCTGGGTTATACCCCATTCAGGAGCACCAACTCGGGGCTATCTGCCATTCAGGAGCACCAACTCTGGGTTATCCCCCATTCAGGAGCACCAACTCTGGGTTCATCCCCCATTCAGGAGCATCAACTCTGGGTTATCTTCCACTCAGGAGCACCAACTCTGGGTTAACCCCCATTCAGGACACCAACTATGGGTTATACCCCATTCAGGAGCACCAACTCGGGGCTATCTGCCATTCAGGAGCACCAACTCTGGGTTATCCCCCATTCAGGAGCACCAACTCTGGGTTCATCCCCCATTCAGGAGCACCAACTCTGGGTTATACACCATTCAGGAGCACCAACTCTGGGTTATCCCCCATTCAGGAGCACCAACTCTGGGTTATCCCCCATTCAGGAGCACCAACTCCAGGTTCATCCCCCATTCAGGAGCACCAACTCTGGGTTTTCCCCCATTCAGGAGCACCAACTCTGGGTTATCCCCCATTCAGGAGCACCAACTCTGGGTTCATCCCCCATTCAGGAGTACCAACTCCGGGTTCATCCCCCATTCAGGAGCACCAACTCCAGGTTCATCCCCCATTCAGGAGCACCAACTCTGGGTTATCCTCCATTCAGGAGCACCAACTCTGGGTTATCCCCCATTCAGGAGCACCAACTCCAGGTTCATCCCCCATTCAGGAGCACCAACTCTGGGTTATCCTCCATTCAGGAGCACCTACTCTGGGTTATCCCCCATTCAGGAGCACCAACTCTGGGTTATACCCCATTCAGGAGCACCAACTCCAGGTTATCCCCCATTCAGGAGCACCAACTCTGGGTTATACCCCATTCAGGAGCACCAACTCTGGGTTATACCCCATTCAGGAGCACCAACTCTGGGTTATACCCGATTCTGGAGCACCAACTCCGGGTTATACTCCAGTCAGGAGCACCAACTCTGGGTTCATCCCCCATTCAGGAGCACCAACTCTGGGTTCATTCCCCCATTTAGGAGCACCAACTCTGGGTTCATCCCCCATTCAGGAGCACCAACTCTAGGTTTTCCTCCATTCAGGAGCACCAACTCTGGGTTAACCCCCATTCAGAAGCACCAACTCTGGGTTAACCCACATTCAGGAGCACCAACTCTGGGTTATACCCCATTCAGGAGTAGCAACTCTGGGTTATCCCCCATTCAGGAGCACCAACTCTGGGTTCATCCCCCATTCAGGAGTACCAACTCCGGGTTCATCCCCCATTCAGGAGCACCAACTCCAGGTTCATCCCCCATTCAGGAGCACCAACTCTGGGTTATCCTCCATTCAGGAGCACCAACTCTGGGTTATCCCCCATTCAGGAGCACCAACTCCAGGTTTTCCCCCATTCAGGAGCACCAACTCTGGGTTATACACCATTCAGGAGCACCAACTCTGGGTTATACCCCATTCAGGAGCACCAACTCTGGGTTATACCCCATTCAGGAGTACCAACTCTGGGTTATACCCTATTCAGGAGCACCAACTCTGGGTTATACCCGATTCTGGAGCACCAACTCCGGGTTATACTCCATTCAGGAGCACCAACTCTGGGTTCATCCCCCATTCAGGAGCACCAACTCTGGGTTCATTCCCCCATTTAGGAGCACCAACTCTGGGTTCATCCCCCATTCAGGAGCACCAACTCTGGGTTATCCTCCATTCAGGAGCACCAACTCTGGGTTAACCCCCATTCAGGAGCACCAACTCTGGGTTAACCCCCATTCAGGAGCACCAACTCTGGGTTATCCCCCATTCAGGAGCATCAACTCTGGGTTATCTTCCACTCAGGAGCACCAACTCTGGGTTAACCCCCATTCAGGACACCAACTCTGGGTTATCCCCCATTCAGGAGCATCAACTCTGGGTTATCTTCCACTCAGGAGCACCAACTCTGGGTTAACCCCCATTCAGGAGCACCAACTCTGGGTTATCCCCCATTCAGGAGCATCAACTCTGGGTTATCTTCCACTCAGGAGCACCAACTCTGGGTTATCCCCCATTCAGGAGCACCAACTCTGGGTTCATCCCCCATTCAGGAGCACCAACTCTGGGTTATACACCATTCAGGAGCACCAACTCTGGGTTATCCCCCATTCAGGAGCACCAACTCTGGGTTCATCCCCCATTCAGGATTACCAACTCCGGGTTCATCCCCCATTCAGGAGCACCAACTCCAGGTTCATCCCCCATTCAGGAGCACCAACTCTGGGTTATCCTCCATTCAGGAGCACCAACTCTGGGTTATCCCCCATTCAGGAGCACCAACTCCAGGTTTTCCCCCATTCAGGAGCACCAACTCTGGGTTTTCCCCCATTCAGGAGCACCAACTCTGGGTTATCCCCCATTCAGGAGCACCAACTCTGGGTTCATCCCCCATTCAGGAGTACCAACTCCGGGTTCATCCCCCATTCAGGAGCACCAACTCCAGGTTCATCCCCCATTCAGGAGCACCAACTCTGGGTTATACCCCATTCAGGAGCACCAACTCTGGGTTATACCCCATTCAGGAGCACCAACTCTGGGTTATACCCCATTCAGGAGTACCAACTCTGGGTTATACCCTATTCAGGAGCACCAACTCTGGGTTATACCCGATTCTGGAGCACCGACTCCGGGTTATACTCCAGTCAGGAGCACCAACTCTGGGTTCATCCCCCATTCAGGAGAACCAACTCTGGGTTCATTCCCCCATTTAGGAGCACCAACTCTGGGTTCATCCCCCATTCAGGAGCACCAACTCTGGGTTATCCTCCATTCAGGAGCACCAACTCTGGGTTAACCCCCATTCAGGAGCACCAACTCTGGGTTAACCCCCATTCAGGAGCACCAACTCTGAGTTATACCCCATTCAGGAGTAGCAACTCTGGGTTATCCCCCATTCAGGAGCACCAACTCTGAGTTATACCCCATTCAGGAGTACCAACTCTGGGTTCATCCCCCATTCAGGAGAACCAACTCCAGGTTCATCCCCCATTCAGAAGCACCAACTCTGGGTTATCCCCCATTCAGGAGCATCAACTCTGGGTTATCTTCCACTCAGGAGCACCAACTCTGGGTTAACCCCCATTCAGGACACCAACTCTGGGTTATACCACATTCAGGAGCACCAACTCGGGGCTATCTGCCATTCAGGAGCACCAACTCTGGGTTATCCCCCATTCAGGAGCACCAACTCTGGGTTCATCCCCCATTCAGGAGCACCAACTCTGGGTTATACACCATTCAGGAGCACCAACTCTGGGTTATCCCCCATTCTGGAGCACCAACTCTGGGTTCATCCCCCATTCAGGAGTACCAACTCCGGGTTCATCCCCCATTCAGGAGCACCAACTCCAGGTTCATCCCCCATTCAGGAGCACCAACTCTGGGTTATCCTCCATTCAGGAGCACCAACTCTGGGTTATCCCCCATTCAGGAGCACCAACTCCAGGTTTTCCCCCATTCAGGAGCACCAACTCTGGGTTATACCCCATTCAGGAGCACCAACTCTGGGTTATACCCCATTCAGGAGCACCAACTCTGGGTTATACCCCATTCAGGAGTACCAACTCTGGGTTATACCCTATTCAGGAGCACCAACTCTGGGTTATACCCGATTCTGGAGCACCAACTCCGGGTTATACTCCATTCAGGAGCACCAACTCTGGGTTCATCCCCCATTCAGGAGCACCAACTCTGGGTTCATCCCCCATTCAGGAGCACCAACTCTGGGTTATCCTCCATTCAGGAGCACCAACTCTGGGTTAACCCCCATTCAGGAGCACCAACTCTGGGTTAACCCCCATTCAGGAGCACCAACTCTGGGTTATACCCCATTCAGGAGTAGCAACTCTGGGTTATCCCCCATTCAGGAGCACCAACTCTGGGTTATACCCCATTCAGGAGTACCAACTCCGGGTTCATCCCCCATTCACAAGCACCAACTCTGGGTTATCCCCCATTCAGGAGCATCAACTCTGGGTTATCTTCCACTCAGGAGCACCAACTCTGGGTTAACCCCCATTCAGGACACCAACTCTGGGTTATACCCCATTCAGGAGCACCAACTCGGGGCTATCTGCCATTCAGGAGCACCAACTCTGGGTTATACCCCATTCAGGAGCACCAACTCTGGGTTCATCCCCCATTCAGGAGCACCAACTCTGGGTTATACACCATTCAGGAGCACCAACTCTGGGTTATCCCCCATTCAGGAGCACCAACTCTGGGTTCATCCCCCATTCAGGAGTACCAACTCCGGGTTCATCCCCCATTCAGGAGCACCAACTCCAGGTTCATCCCCCATTCAGGAGCACCAACTCTGGGTTATCCTCCATTCAGGAGCACCTACTCTGGGTTATCCCCCATTCAGGAGCACCAACTCCAGGTTCATCCCCCATTCAGGAGCAACAACTCTGGGTTATCCCCCATTCAGGAGCACCAACTCTGGGTTATCCCCCATTCAGGAGCACCAACTCTGGGTTCATCCCCCATTCAGGAGCACCAACTCTGGGTTATACACCATTCAGGAGCACCAACTCTGGGTTATCCCTCATTCAGGAGCACCAACTCTGGGTTCATCCCCCATTCAGGAGTACCAACTCCGGGTTCATCCCCCATTCAGGAGCACAAACTCCAGGTTCAACCCCCATTCAGGAGCACCAACTCTGGGTTATCCTCCATTCAGGAGCACAAACTCTGGGTTACACCCCATTCAGGAGCACCAACTCTGGGTTATCCCCCATTCAGGAGCACCAACTCCAGGTTCATCCCCCATTCAGGAGCACCAACTCTGGGTTATCCTCCATTCAGGAGCACCAACTCTGGGTTATACCCCATTCAGGAGCACTAACTCTGGGTTTTCCCCCATTCAGGAGCACCAACTCTGGGTTATCCCCCATTCAGGAGCACCAACTCTGGGTTCATCCCCCATTCAGGAGTACCAACTCCGGGTTCATCCCCCATTCAGGAGCACCAACTCCAGGTTCATCCCCCATTCAGGAGCACCAACTCTGGGTTATCCTCCATTCAGGAGCACCAACTCTGGGTTATCCCCCATTCAGGAGCACCAACTCCAGGTTCATCGCCCATTCAGGAGCACCAACTCTGGGTTATCCTCCATTCAGGAGCACCTACTCTGGGTTATCCCCCATTCAGGAGCACCAACTCTGGGTTATACCCCATTCAGGAGCACCAACTCCAGGTTATTCCCCATTCAGGAGCACCAACTCTGTGTTATACCCCATTCAGGAGCACCAACTCTGGGTTATACCCCATTCAGGAGCACCAACTCTGGGTTATACCCCATTCAGGAGTACCAACTCTGGGTTATACCCTATTCAGGAGCACCAACTCTGGGTTATACCCGATTCTGGAGCACCAACTCCGGGTTATACTCCAGTCAGGAGCGCCAACTCTGGGTTCATCCCCCATTCAGGAGCACCAACTCTGGGTTCATTCCCCCATTTAGGAGCACCAACTCTGGGTTCATCCCCCATTCAGGAGCACCAACTCTGGGTTATCCTCCATTCAGGAGCACCAACTCTGGGTTAACCCCCATTCAGGAGCACCAACTCTGGGTTAACCCTCATTCAGGAGCACCAACTCTGGGTTATACCCCATTCAGGAGTAGCAACTCTGGGTTATACCCCATTCAGGAGTACCAACTCTGGGTTCATCCCCCATTCAGGAGCACCAACTCCAGGTTCATCCCCCATTCAGAAGCACCAATTCTGGGTTATCCCCCATTCAGGAGCATCAACTCTGGGTTATCTTCCACTCAGGAGCACCAACTCTGGGTTAACCCCCATTCAGGACACCAACTCTGGGTTATACCCCATTCAGGAGCACCAACGCGGGGCTATCTGCCATTCAGGAGCACCAACTCTGGGTTATTCCCCATTCAGGAGCACCAACTCTGGGTTCATCACCCATTCAGGAGCACCAACTCTGGGTTATACACCATTCAGGAGCACCAACTCTGGGTTATCCCCCATTCAGGAGCACCAACTCTGGGTTCATCCCCCATTCAGGAGTACCAACTCTGGGTTCATCCCCCATTCAGGAGCACCAACTCCAGGTTCATCCCCCATTCAGGAGCACCAACTCTGGGTTATCCTCCATTCAGGAGCACCAACTCTGGGTTATCCCCCATTCAGGAGCACCAACTCCAGGTTATCCCCCATTCAGGAGCACCAACTCTGGGTTATACCCCATTCAGGAGTACCAACTCTGGGTTATACCCTATTCAGGAGCACCAACTCTGGGTTATACCCGATTCTGGAGCACCAACTCCGGGTTATACTCCATTCAGGAGCACCAACTCTGGGTTCATCCCCCATTCAGGAGCACCAACTCTGGGTTCATTCCCCCATTTAGGAGCACCAACTCTGGGTTCATCCCCCATTCAGGAGCACCAACTCTGGGTTATCCTCCATTCAGGAGCACCAACTCTGGGTTAACCCCCATTCAGGAGCACCAACTCTGGGTTAACCCCCATTCAGGACACCAACTCTGGGTTATACCCCATTCAGGAGCACCAACTCGGGGCTATCTGCCATTCAGGAGCACCAACTCTGGGTTATCCCCCATTCAGGAGCACCAACTCTGGGTTCATCCCCCATTCAGGAGCACCAACTCTGGGTTATACACCATTCAGGAGCACCAACTCTGGGTTATCCCTCATTCAGGAGCACCAACTCTGGGTTCATCCCCCATTCAGGAGTACCAACTCCGGGTTCATCCCCCATTCAGGAGCACCAACTCCAGGTTCATCCCCCATTCAGGAGCACCAACTCTGGGTTATCCTCCATTCAGGAGCACCTACTCTGGGTTATCCCCCATTCAGGAGCACCAACTCCAGGTTCATCCCCCATTCAGGAGCACCAACTCTGGGTTATCCTCCATTCAGGAGCACCTACTCTGGGTTATCCCCCATTCAGGAGCACCAACTCTGGGTTATACCCCATTCAGGAGCATCAACTCTGGATTATCCCCCATTCAGGAGTACCAACTCTGGGTTCATCCCCCACTCAGGAGCACCAACTCTGGGTTATACACCATTCAGGAGCACCAACTCTGGGTTATCCCCCATTCAGGAGCACCAACTCCGGGTTCATCCCCCATTCAGGAGCACCAACTCCAGGTTCATCCCCCATTCAGGAGCACCAGCTCTGGGTTATCCCCCATTCCGGAGCACCAACTCTGGGTTATCCCCCATTCAGGAGCACCAACTCTGGGTTCATCCCCCATTCAGGAGTACCAACTCCGGGTTCATCCCCCATTCAGGAGCACAAACTCCAGGTTCAACCCCCATTCAGGAGCACCAACTCTGGGTTATCCTCCATTCAGGAGCACCAACTCTGGGTTATACCCCATTCAGGAGCACCAACTCTGGGTTATCCCCCATTCAGGAGCACCAACTCCAGGTTCATCCCCCATTCAGGAGCACCAACTCTGGGTTATCCTCCATTCAGGAGCACCAACTCTGGGTTATACCCCATTCAGGAGCACCAACTCTGGGTTATACCCCATTCAGGAGCACCAACTCTGGGTTTTCCCCCATTCAGGAGCACCAACTCTGGGTTATCCCCCATTCAGGAGCACCAACTCTGGGTTCATCCCCCATTCAGGAGTACCAACTCCGGGTTCATCCCCCATTCAGGAGCACCAACTCCAGGTTCATCCCCCATTCAGGAGCACCAACTCTGGGTTATCCTCCATTCAGGAGCACCAACTCTGGTTATCCCCCATTCAGGAGCACCAACTCCAGGTTCATCCCCCATTCAGGAGCACCAACTCTGGGTTATCCTCCATTCAGGAGCACCTACTCTGGGTTATCCCCCATTCAGGAGCACCAACTCTGGGTTATACCCCATTCAGGAGCATCAACTCTGGATTATCCCCCATTCAGGAGTACCAACTCTGGGTTCATCTCCCATTCAGGAGCACCAACTCTGGGTTATACACCATTCAGGAACACCAACTCTGGGTTATCCCCCATTCAGGAGCACCAACTCCGGGTTCATCCCCCATTCAGGAGCACCAACTCCAGGTTCATCCCCCATTCAGGAGCACCAACTCTGGGTTATCCCCCATTCAGGAGCACCAACTCTGGGTTATCCCCCATTCAGGAGCACCAACTCTGGATTATACACCATTCAGGAGCACCAACTCTGGGTTATCCCTCATTCAGGAGCACCAACTCTGGGTTCATCCCCCATTCAGGAGCACAAACTCCAGGTTCAACCCCCATTCAGGAGCACCAACTCTGGGTTATCCTCCATTCAGGAGCACCAACTCTGGGTTATCCCCCATTAAGGAGCACCAACTCCAGGTTCATCCCCCATTCAGGAGCACCAACTCTGGGTTATCCTCCATTCAGGAGCACCAACTCTGGGTTATACCCCATTCAGGAGCACCAACTCTGGGTTTTCCCCCATTCAGGAGCACCAACTCTGGGTTATCCCCCATTCAGGAGCACCAACTCTGGGTTATCCCCCATTCAGGAGCACCAACTCTGGGTTCATTCCCCCATTCTGGATGAACAGGCTCAAGGGACTAAATGGCCTCCCCCTGTTCCTGAGTAACAGGTTCGAGGGGCTGAATAGCCTCCGCCTGTTCCTGTGTAACAGGCATGAGAGGGGCTGAATGGCCTCCTCCTGTTCTTGTGTAACACACTTGAGGGGCTTAATAGCATCCTCCTGTCCCTGTGTAACAGGCACAAGAGGGGCTGAATGGCCTCTCTATGTTATTAATCAGCCCCAGCTCCTTCAGATTTGAAAGAATGGGGATAAATCCAGAGTTGCTTCTCCTAATCCCAGTGCCAGAGTGTGGTCAGGACAAGAGCAGACTCGCAGTGACGCCCTGTGAGTTGCCGAAGGTTATTTGCAGGGAGTGTATCGCGGAGGTGGGCCAGGTAAGAACTCATCAACAACAACTTAACTCAGTAAAACCTCCCCAAGGTGCTTCACAGGAGCATCAATCAGACAGAATCTGACCCCAAGCCACACAGGGAGATATTAGGGACAGGTGACCAAGGAGGTCTGTTTTAGGGAGCGTCTTAAAGGAGGAGAGAGAGAGAGGAAGAGAGATAGAGTGGAAAAGAGAGAGGCAGAGAGGTTTAAGGAGGTAATTCCAGAGCTTAGGACCCCAGGCAGCTGAAGGCACGGCTGCCAATGGTGGAGCGATGGGAATTGGGGGGTGCTCAAGAGGCCGGAATTGGAGGATCGCAGAGATCTCGGAGGGTTGTAGGGGCTGGAGGAGGTTACAGAGATAGGAGGGTTGTAGGGACTGGAGGAGGTTACAGAGATAGGGAGGGCTGTAGGGGCTGGAGGAGGTTACAGAGATAGGGAGGGGTGTAGGGGCCGGAGGAGGTTACAGAGATAGGGAGGGTTGTAGGGGCTGGAAGAGGTTACAGAGATAGGGAGGGTTGTAGGGGCTAGAGGAGGTTACAGAGATAGGGAGGGTTGTAGGGGCTGGAGGAGGTTACAGAGACAGGGAGGGTTGTAGGGACTGGAGGAGGTTACAAAGACAGGGAGGGTTGTAGGGACTGGAGGAGGTTACAGAGACAGGGAGGGTTGTAGGGACTGGAGGAGGTTACAGAGACAGGGAGGGTTGTAGGGACTGGAGGAGGTTACAAAGACAGGGAGGGTTGTAGGGGCTGGAGGAGGTTACAGAGATAGGGAGGAATTAGAACACGAGGATGAGAATTTTAAAATTCCCGGTTAAAATTTTTACCCGGGAGCCAGTGTAGGGCAGCAGGCACAAAGGGTGAGGGCCAAGTAAGGTCACAGGTAGCAGAGCTTGGACTGAGCTGAAATTTATGAACTGTGGAAGATGGGAGAGCAGTCAGGAAAGCATTGGGTCTAGGCAGGGGGAGATTAGAGGGGAGAGATACTGTGTGAGCAAGGAATTGAAATTGGAATTGCCTTGCATGACCTTTCATGTAAGAAGTGAAGCCCTGGGCTCTGTTGGTGTAGATCAAGAGGCCACACAGAGAATTTTTTAACTTGTTATCTTCCCATTGAGCATTTTGTTTAATTGTAGTGATGAAGTCAGTCGTTACAACAACATCTACATTTCCTCTCAGGTATGTAGTTTAAGATTCAACATCTACATGTTTGGGATTGCCTTAAACAAAGTCATCACCAATATGTTTCTAGACGGAACACCCTAGTCTCATCAGCAGGTGGTCCAGAAAGTCCAGAGTTTCCTTGACTTTAAACAACAAAAGCTTGTATTTACATAGCGCATTTAACGTAGTAAAATGTCTCCAAGGTACTTCGCAGGAGTGTAAATCAGACAGTGTTTGACCCCCAGCCACATAAGGAGATATTACAACCATATGAATTAAGAGCAGGACTAGGCCATTCAGCCCCTTGAGCTTGCTCTTCCATTCAATAAGACCATATCTCATCTGATTGTGGCCTCGATTCCACATTCCACCTACCCCTCCACCCCCGATAACCTTTGACTCCCTTGTTAGTCAGGAATCTATCTACCTCTACCTTAAAGATATTCACTGACCCTGCCTCCAGTGCTCTCTGTGGATTCACAACACTGACAAGAGAGAAAAAAAATCCTCATCTTCGTCTTAAATGGGACTCCCTTTATTTTTAAACTGTGACCCCCCATGTTCAAGTCTCTCCCCTAAGGGCAAACATCCTCTCAGCCTCCACCCTGTCTAGCACCCCCTCAGGATCTGATATGTTTCAATAAGATCACCTCTCATTCTTCTAAACTCCAATGGTACAGGGCCCAACCTGTCCAATTTTTCCGCAAGAGATAAACCCCATCCCAGGAATCAGTCAAGTGAACCTCCCCCAAACTCTTTCTAACACATTTATATCCTTTCTTAAATAAGGAGACCCATACTGTACACAGCACTCCAGATGTGGTCTCACCGACAACACCCTGTACAGCTGTAACAAAACATCCCAATTTTTATATTCCATTCTCCTTGGAATAAAGCCCAACATTCTATTTGCCTTCCTAATCACGTACCTACATACTAACTTTTCCTGATTCATGTACCAGGACACCCACATCCCTCTGTACCTCAGAGTGAACAAGTTCACATTTTCCCATGTTATATTCCATCAGTCAATCTTTTAACCACTCACTTAGCCTTTCCATATATCTTTACAGATCCCTTTTGTACTTTTCACAACTTACTTTCCTACCTATCTTTGTGTCATCAGCAAATGTAGCTACCATACCTTCTATTCCTTATTCCTTCATCCAAGTCATTGATATGGATTATAAATAGTTAAGGCCTCAGCGCTGATCCCTGTGGCACTCCCTCCACTCGTTACATCCTGCCAGTCAGAAATGACCCATTTATACCTACTCTCTGTTTCTTGTTAGCTAACCAATCCTCTATCCATGCTATTATGCTACTCCCAACAACGTGAGCTCTTACTTTGTGTTGTAGCCTTTAATGTGGCACCTTAAAATAGCTTCTAGAAATCTAAGTACAGCACATCCACAGGTTCCCCTTTATTGACAATAAAAGCAAAATACTGCAGATGCTTGAAATCCGAAATTAAAACAGAAAATGCTAGAAAAACCAGCGGGTCTGGCAGCGTCTGTGGGGAGAGAAACAGAGTTAACATTTCGAGTCCGTATGACTCTCCCTCAGATAAAGGAGGAAAGGTGTCAGCAGATTGCAAATAAGTGAGTGTGACTCCTCTATTCAAGAGAGAGGGACAGAAAGCAGGAAACTACAGGCCAGTTAACCTAACATCTGTCAGAGGGAAATTGCTGCCAAAGGAGGCTATAGGTGGACATTGAGAAAACTTAAGTGCAATCAGACAGAGTCAGCATGCTTTTGTGAAGACCATAAGACCATAAGACATAGGAGCAGAAATTAGGCCAATCGGCCCATCGAGTCTGCTCCACCATTCAATCATGGCTGATAAGTTTCTCAACCCCATTCTCCCGCCTTCTCCCTGTAACCTTTGATCTCCTTACCAATCAAGAACCTATCTATCTCGGTCTTAAATACACTCAATGACCTGGCCTCTACAGCCTTCTGTGGCAATGAATTCCATAGATTCACCACTCTCTGGCTAAAGAAGTTTCTCCTCATCTCTGTTCTAAAAGGTCTTCCCTTTACTCTGAGGCTGTGCCCTCGGGTCCTAGTCTCTCCTACTAATGGAAACATCTTCCCCACGTCCACTCTATCCAGGCCTTTCAGTATTCTGTAAGTTTCAATCAGATCCCCCCTCATCCTTCTAAACTCCATCGAGTATAGACCCAGAGTCCTCATATTTTAAGCCTTTCATTCCTGGGATCGTTCTCGTGAACCTCCTCTGGTCTCTCTCCAGGGCCAGCACATCCTTCCTGAGATACGGGGCCAAAAATTGCTCACAATATTCTAAATGTGGTCTGACCAGAACTTTATAAAGCCTCAGCAGCACATCCCTGCTTTTATATTCTAGTCCTCTCGAAATAAATGCCAACATTGCATTTGCCTTCCTAACTACTGACTCAACCTGCAAGTTAACCTTAAGAGAATCCTGGACTAGGACACCCAAGTCCCTTTGCACTCCAGATTTCTGAATTCTCTCCCCATTTAGAAAATAGTCTATGCCTCTATTCTTCCTACCAAAGTGCATGACCTCACACTTCCCCACATTATATTCCTTCTGCCACTTCTTTGCCCATTCTCCTAACCTGTCCAAATCCTTCTGCAGCCTCCCCGCCTCCTCAATACTACCTGTCCCTCCACCTATCTTTGTATCATCTGCAAACTTAGCCAGGATGCCCACAGTTCCTTCATCTAGATCATTAGTGTATAAAGTGAAAAGTTGTGGTCCCAACACTGACCCCTGCGGAACTCCACTAGTCACCGGCCGCCATCCTGAGAAGGACCCCCTTATCCCCACTCTCTGCCTCCTGCCAGACAGCCAATCTTCTATCCATGCTAGTACCTTGCCTCTAACACCATGGGCTCTTATCTTCCTGAGCAGCCTCCTGTGCGGCACCTTGTCAAAGGCCTTCTGGAAGTCCAAGTAGATAACATCCATTGGCTCTCCTTTGTCTAACCTACTCGTTACCTCCTCAAAGAATTCTAACAGATTTGTCAGGCATGACCTCCCCTTGATGAAACCATGCTGACTTTGCCCGATTTTACCATGCACTTCCAAGTATTCTGAAATCTCATCCTTAATAATGGACTCTAAATTCTTACCAACGACTGAGGTCAGGCTAATTGGCCTGTAATTTCCCGTCTTTTGCCTCACTCCCTTCTTAAACAGGGGGGTTACATTAGTGATTTTCCAGTCCTCTGGGACCCTCCCTGACTCCAGTGATTCCTGAAAGATCACCACTAACGCCTCCACTATCTCTTCAGCTATCTCCTTCAGAACTCTGGGATGTAATCCATATGGTCCAGGTGATTTATCCACCTTCAGACCTTTCAGTTTTCCTAGCACCTTCTCCTTGCTAATGGCCACCATACTCACCTCTGCCCCCCGACTCTCTTGAACTTTGGGGATGTTACTCATGTCCTCCCCTGTGAAGACTGACGCAAAGTACCTATTCAGTTCCTCCGCCATTTCTTTGTTTGTAGGGTTGTAGGGGCTGGAGAAGGTTACAGAGATAGGGAGGGTTGTAGGGGCTGGAGGAGTTTACAGAGATAGGGAGGGGTGTAGGGGCTGGAGGAGGTTACAGAGATAGGGAGGGGTGTAGGGGCTGGTGGAGGTCACAGAGATAGGGAGGGTTGTAGGGGCTGGTGGAGGTTACAGAGATAGGGAGGGTTGTAGGGGCTGGAGGAGGATACAGAGATAGGGAGGGTTGTAGGGGCTGGTGGAGGTTACAGAGATAGGGAGGGGTGTAGGGGCTGGAGGAGGTTACAGAGACAGGGAGGGTTGTTGGGGCTGGAGGAGTTTACAGAGATAGGGAGGGTTGTAGGGGCTGGAGGAGGTTACAGAGATAGGGAGGGTTGTAGGGGCTGGAGGAGGTTACAGACATAGGGAGGGGTGTAGGGGCTGGAGGAGTTTACAGAGATAGGGAGGGTTGTAGGGGCTGGAGGAGTTTACAGAGATAGGGGGGGTTGTATGGGCTGGAGGAGGTTACAAACATAGGGAGGGTTGTAGGGGCTGGAGGAGGTTACAGAGATAGGGAGGGTTGTAGGGGCTGGAGGAGGTTACAAACATAGGGAGGGTTGTAGGGGCTGGAGGAGGTTACAGAGATAGGGAGGGTTGTAGGGACTGGAGGAGGTTACAGAGATAGGGAGGGTTGTAGGGACTGGAGGAGGTTACAGAGATAGGGAGGGTTGTAGGGACTGGAGGAGGTTACAGAGATAGGGAGATGTATAGGGGCTGCAGGAGGTGAGATAGGGAGGCATGTAGGAGCTGCAGGAGGTGAGATAGGGAGGTGTGTAGGGGCTGCAGGAGGTGAGATAGGGAGGTGTGTAGGGGCTGCAGGAGGTGAGATAGGGTGGTTCGAGGGGGCCAGGAGGATGTGTAAAATGGAGTTGTTGCAGAGATGTTAGAATGTTGATAACTGTTCCCTTTCCTGAGTTGGCTGACCCAGCCCCATGTTAATTTGCCCCAGTTGAACCACACACGAAGTGGAAAGCTCCATGGAGCTGCCGTCAACTCTACCCAGTGCAGATAAGGGAGAGGTCACGACCACGAGAGTACCTCTAATTCAGCAGCAAGGTGGGTCAGTACCGAGGGAGCGCTGCGCCGTCGGAGTGTCACTACTGAGGGAATATCGCACTTTCGGAGGGTCAGTACTGAGGGAGCACCATATTGTCAGAAGGTCAGTAGTGAGATGCTGCCACAATGTCACTTCTAAGGGAGTTCTGCAGTGTCGGAGGTGCCGTCTTTCAGGATGAGACATTAAACCGAGGCCCCATCTGCCCTCTCGGGTGGGTGTAAAAGATCCCAAGGCCACTATTGGAAGAAGAGCAGGGGGGAGTTCTCCCCGGTGTCCTGGGGCCAATATTTATCCCTCACCCAACATCACTAAAAACAGATGATCTGGGTCATTATCACGGTGCTGTTTGTGGGATCTTGCTGTGCGTAAATGGGCTGCTGAGTTTCCTACATTACAACAGTGACCACACTTCAAAGAAAAAAGTCCTTCATCAAAGTGTGAAACACTTTGGGACGTCCTGAGGTGGTGACAGGAGCTGGAGAAATGCCATCTCGTTTCCCCAACACTGATTACTAGATGGCGTTAGCTACATATTTCTGACACTTGACAAGACCTCTTTGGTTCTGGAAGGGTTAATGTGGTTGCCCAGGCGATGAAAATAACACCTTTTCGTGAAAGAAAATACAATAATATTGACCTTTGTTCTATGGACCGTTAGTGCAGTCCTGGATAATGATTGACTAACGGGTTAGGGAATGCCACGTTACACTGACGGTGTAATTAAGGAGGGGTAGGGCACCCGGAAATGACAGCATTACAAGCAATCTGCTCATTTTCATCCTTGTTCCCTCCCAACCAACATGGCACGGATTGGTTACAGGCCCCATACACACTGACTCTCACTGGGGTACAGTTCCACACACACTGACTCTCACTGGGGTACGGGTCCCACACACACTGACTCTCACTGGGGTGCGGGTCCCACACACACTGACTCTCACTGGGGTACAGGTCCCACACACACTGACTCTCACTGGTGTACACGTCCCACACCCACTGACTCTCACTGGGGTACGGGTCCCACACACACTGACTCTCACTGGGGTACGGGTCCCACACACACTGACTCTCACTGGGGTATGGGTCCCACACACGCTGACTCTCACTGGGGTACGGGTCCCACACACGCTGACTCTCACTGGGGTACGGGTCCCGCACACGCTGACTCTCACTGGGGTACGGGTCCCACAGACACACTGACTCTCACTGGGGTACGGGTCCCACAGACACACTGACTCTCACTGGGGTGCAGGATGAGAATTATTGAAAAGGTGTTGCTGGTGTGGGAGAGCTTATATAGTGAACACGGGGTGGCCTCAAGTCTGAACAGGGGTTGGGACGGTAGTGGAAGAAGACATGAAGTTGAATCTGAGACACACTGATGTGCTGAGGGAGCTGCCGCATTCCTGGCTCTTTGTGGCACAGTAGAGCCCACATGATTGAGGCTGCAGGAAAGTCTTGTTGAGAGGAGAGCACTGTGTGTGACAGCACAAACTGGGTGGACCGGTTTGATCAGGGCCTGCAGCATTCTGCAAAAATAAACCTCTTGTTTTGTAACTGGCCCACCATGTTTTGTTTTGCCTTGTTTTTTTTAATCATCCTTTGCTGGGGCTAAGAGAATACGACTAAATTCCACCTCATTGCATAAGCAGTAACTGCACCTCTCCTGAAACATCATGGGTGGGTAGCACTGTGCCACTGCTGATAGATAAATGGCTGGAAATCTCCAGGGTTGTACCCCGCCTTACTAATTAACTGCTCAGTTATAACAGTCTCACAGCTTCCCAGGTCCTGGTTAACATGCGAATGGTGTCATCTGCAGTCCGAGTGGGGAGCTCGCTCCCAGCTCTGCAGCTCTGAAGCTGAATGATTGTGGGCGCAAATCCCACTTACAGACACGATCCCAGAATCTAGCCTCACATTGCAAGAGAGCTAACAGATTTGTCGCACTCTCCCCCTCCTCTTCTATAGCCCTGAGCAGTATTCCGTTTTAAGTATTTATCCAATTCCCCTCTTTTGAAAGTTCCTATTGATTCTGCTTCCACCGCCCTTTCAGGCAGCGCCTTCCAGATCACAACAACTCGCTGTGTAAAAAAAACATTCTCCTCATCTCCCCCTCTGGCTCTATTACCGATTCTCTTCAATCTGTGTCCCCTCCGGTTACCGACCCTCCTGCCGCTGGAAACACTTTCTCCTCATTCACTCTATCCAAACCCTTCCTGATTTTGAACGCCTCGATTCAATCTCCCCCTTAAACCTTCTCTGCTCTAAGGAGAACAATCCCAGCTCCTCCCAGTCTCTCCACATGAACTGAGGTCCCATTGACAATACCACGGCCTCAATTGGACAAAGAGCAGGGGTGGGGGGGGGGAGTTCTCCCCGGTGTCCTGGGGCCAATATTTATCCCTCAACCAACATCACTAAAAAACAGATGATCTGGATCATTATCACATTGCTGTTTGTGGGATCTTGCTGTGCGTAAATTTGCTGCCACGTTTCCTACATTACAACAGTGGCTGCCGATCCTGAGGAGTCTTATCTGGATGGATGTGGAGAGGATGTTTCCCCTTGTGACAGAATCTAGGACTAGGGGTCACTGTTTAAAAATAAGGGGTCGCTCATTTAAGACAGAGACGAGGAGAATTTTTTTTCTCTGAGGGCTGTGAATCTTTGGAACAAAAGGCAGTGGAATCAGAGTCTTTGAATCTTCTTGAGGCAGAGGTGGATAGATTCCTGATTAACAAGGGGGTGAAGGGTTATCGGGGGGAGCCAGGAATGTGGGGTTGAGGTTACACTCAGATCAGCCATGATCTTATTGAATGGTGGAACAGGCCAGAGGGGCTGAGTTTTAACCTGTGCCCCATAAAGAACTATCAGTACAAGCCCGTATGTAGGCTTAGATTTGAGATTTCACTCAGGAAGCAGATGCAGGTTATTCTTTGGATATTCTCCACTTCTGAATTGAACAGAAACTGGAACTGAGAGAGTTTCAGTGAAAGTGCGATGGTCTCACTGAGATTTTCTTTATCACAAGATCTGGATCATCATTGAGACAACAGTGCTGAGGGAGCGCCGCACTGTCGGAGGGTCAGTGCTGAGGGAGCGCCGCACTGTCGGAGGGTCAGTGCTGAGGGAGAGCCGCACTGTCGGAGGGTCAGTGCTGAGGGAGAGCTGCACTGTCGGAGGGTCGGTGCTGAGGGAGCGCCGCACTGTCGGAGGGTCAGTGCTGAGGGAGCGCCGCACTGTCAGAGGGTCAGTGCTGAGGGAGTGCCGCACTGTCGGAGGGTCAGTGCTGAGGGAGCGCCACACTGTCAGAGGGTCAGTGCTGAGGGAGCGCCGCACTGTCAAAGGGTCAGTGCTGAGGGAGCGCCGCACTGTCGGAGGTTCAGTACTGAGGGAGCGCCACACTGTCGGAGGGTCAGTACTGAGGGAGCGCCGCACTGTCGGAGGGTCAGTGCTGAGGGAGCGCCGCATTGTCGGAGGGTCAGTGCTGAGGGAGAGCCACACTGTCGGAGGGTCAGTGCTGAGGGAGAGCTGCACTGTCGGAGGGTCAGTGTTGAGGGAATGCTGCACTTTCGCAGGGTCAGTGCTGAGGGAGTGCCGCACTGTCGGAGGGTCAGTGCTGAGGGAGTGCGGCACTGTCGGAGGGTCAGTGCTGATGGAGCGCCGCACTGTCGGAGGGTCAGTGCTGAGGGAGTGCGGCACTGTCGGAGGGTCAGTGCTGATGGAGCGCCGCACTGTCGGAGGGTCAGTGCTGAGGGAGTGCCGCACTGTCAGAGGGTCAGTGCTGAGGGAGCGCTGCACTGTCGGAGGGTCAGTGCTGAGGGAGTGCCGCACTGTCGGAGGGTCAGTGCTGAGGGAGTGCCGCACTGTCGGAGGGTCAGTGCTGAGGGAGCGCTGCACTGTCGGAGGGTCAATGCTGAGGGAGTGCCGCACTGTCGGAGGGTCAGTGCTGAGGGAGTGCCGCACTGTCGGAGGGTCAGTGCTGAGGGAGTGCCGTACTGTCGGAGGGTCAGTGCTGAGGGAGCATCAAAATGTCGGAGTCTGGCGTTCCTTCACACACACATATGCTCACACATTCAGACACTCAGATATACACACACAGACACACACACACTTACACACACGGACACACACACACAGACAGACACACACACAAAATGATGTGAGAGACTGGAGCTGATTTGAGAGAACATCATAACTCTGGTGATTAGTACCAAGTTTGGGGTGAGTTTTTCAGCTCACCCCCAGTCATTGTCACAGCCATGTCATGGGCCCAGACTCACAGGGGAATGTGTGTTACTTTATTTTCATTCACGGGATGTGGGTGTCGCTGGCTGGGCCCAGCATTTATTGCCCATCCCTAATTGCCCCTTGAGAAGGTGGTGGTGAGCTGCCTTCTTGAACCGCTGCAGTCCGTTTGATGTAAGTACACCCACCGTGCTGTTAGGGAGGGAGTCCCAGGATTTTGACCCAGCAACAGTGAAGGAACGGCCGATATATTTCCAAGTCAGGATGGTGAGTGACTTGGAGGGGAACTTCCAGGTGGTGGTGTTCCCATCTATCTGCTGCCCGTGTCCTTCTAGATAGTCGTGGGTTTGGAAGGTGCTGTCTAAGGAGCCTTGGTAAGTCGGATACAGTTAGCAGTGCTGCTCACGCCCATCTCGTGATTATGTTCCTGCGATCCCACTGTCTCTATTCTGACATGACAGAACCCACCTCCTCACCAAGTCAAAAACAACCGAAACCACTTTGTGCGGGAACACCTTTCCAAAACTGCCAAGAGGCAACAATCCAATTGGGTACAGGATAAGCTGGTTCTGTGAAAGAATGAGCTGTCAACTGGTTGCGCAGGAACTGTTAGATTAATCCTGAACCCCTCTTGCAAGAAGCAACTTGAACTGCGGTACAGCAGTGTCAGTATAGCCAAACTCTTCCAATCCCTGAGCTCTCTGATCAGGAATATACTCATGCCAGCTGGAGGAACTGAACTTTGCAAATCAGCAAAACAGTCTCATCAAACACTCCCAGGACAGGTACGGCACGGGGTTAGATACACAGTAAATCTCCCTCTACACTGTCCCCCTCAAACACTCCCAGGACATGTACAGCACGGGGTTAGATACAGAGTAAAGCTCCCTCTATACTGTCCCATCAAACATTCCCAGGACAGGTACAGCACGGGGTTAGATACAGAGTAAAGCTCCCTCTATACCGTCCCCATCAAACACTCCCAGGACAGGTACAGCACGGGGTTAGATACAGAGTAAAGCTCCCTCTACACTGTCCCCCTCAAACACTCCCTGGACAGGTACAGCACGGGGTTAGATACAGAGTAAAGCTCCCTCTACACTGTCCCCATCAAACACTCCCAGGACAGGTACAGCACGGGGTTAGATACAGAGTAAAGCTTCCTCTACACAGTCCCCATCAAACACTCCCAGGACAGGTACAGCACGGGGTTAGATACAGAGTAAATCTCCCTCTACACTGTCCCCATCAAACACTCCCAGGACAGGTACAGCACGAGGTTAGATACAGGGTAAATCTCCCTCTACACTGTCCCCATCAAACACTCCCAGGGCAGGTACAGCACGGGGTTAGATACAGAGTAAATCTCCCTCTACACTGTCCCCATCAAACACTCCCAGGACAGGTACAGCACGGGGTTAGATACAGAGTAAAGCTTCCTCTACACAGTCCCCATCAAACACTCCCAGGACAGGTACAGCACGGGGTTAGATACAGAGTAAATCTCCCTCTACACTGTCCCCATCAAACACTCCCAGGACAGGGACAGCATGGGGTTAGATACAGAGTAAAGCTCCCTCTACACTGTCCCCATCAAACACTCCCAGGACAGGTACAGCACGGGGTTAGATACAGAGTAAAGCTCCCTCTACACCGTCCCCACCAAATATAGTGGGGGTGAAGGAAAAATTAAATAGAGGAGACACGGCAAGAGAGCAAGATAGGAATAAGGGGAACGATATTCAGAGTATGGCAGGAGGGGACAGAGTGTACAAATCTAAGAGTGCACCAGTGATAAGGTGAGTGGTTACAAAAACAATAAAAAGACGGAACTAAAGGCTCTGCATCTGAATGCACAGAGAATTCAAAACAAAACAGAAGAATTGACAGTACAAATAGAAATAAGTGCATATAATGTGACAGCCATTACCCTGTCATGGCTGGAGGATGATAAAGACTGGGACCTGAACGTTCAAGGGTACGTGACATTTAGGAAGGACATGAAGCTCAGAAAAGGTGGAGGGGTAGCTCTGTTAACTAAGGATGACATTGGTAAAATCAAGAGAGATGACCTTAGTTCTGGAGATCAAGATGTAGAATCAGTTTGGGTAGAGATGAGAAATAGTGAAGGTAAGAAGTCACTTGTGGCAGTGGTTTATTGGCCCCCTAACACTAACCACACTGTAAGGTGGGGTATACAGGAAGTAGTAATGGCCGCTTGTGAGAATGAATGGAGATAATTATTCGTGATTTTAATCTATGTAGTTTTTCAGAAATCAGATTGGCAAAGGTAGCCTAGATGATGAGTTCATAGACTGTTTCTGGGACAAATTTTTAAAATAGCAAGTTCTACAGCCAGCCAGAGAGCAGGCTACACTAGAACTGGTAACGTGCAATGGGACAGGGTTAATTAATGACCTCATAATGAAGGCGCCCCCTAGGTAGCACTGACCATAATATGACTGAATTTCACATTCAGTTTGAGGGAGAGAAGAGTGGATCTAAGACTAGTGTTTTAAATTTAAATAAGGGCAATTATGGGGGCATGAAGACAGAGCTGGCTAAAGTGCACTGGGGAACTAAGTTAAGGGACAGGTCAGTAGAGATGCAGTGGCAGACCTTTAAAGAGATATTTCAATTCACTCAGAAAAGATACATTCCAGTGCGAAAGGCAGACTCTATGGGAAGGGCAGGCCATCTGTGGCTAACTAAAGAAGTCAAAGATGAGATCAAATTGAAAGAAAATGCGTATAATTCTGCAAAGATGAGCGGAAGACCAGAAGATTGGACAGAATATAAGGAAAAGTAAAGAAAGGCTAAAAGATTAATAGGGAGGGAGAAATTAGAGTACGAGAGAAAGCTAGTGAGAAACATAAAAGCAGATAGTGAGAGTTTTTACGAGTATTTAAAAAGGAAAAAGAGTAAGTAAAGTGAGCGTTGGTCCCCTGGAGAGTGCGAGTGGAGAATTAATAATCGACAGTGCTATTGTCAGTGATTATTCATGGCCTGTCCAACCTTATGGTCGGCAAATGGGCCAATCGGCCTGGCGAGCTTTCCAATTTTGATGCAAACTCATCCAAGGGCGGGATGAAATCTCCGTTCATGTTTAAAATAAAAAGGAATACCCCGGGGATGGGTGGCTGTTGTTTTTTTTTAATGAGGTCTGCTTTCCAGTGCTTGATTGTGCCGCACGGACATTTTCTGCGGCATTTTTTGGGGCTTTCCCTTGTCGTTTGGAGGCGTCCGGCTGCCTTCAGGGGGCTCGGTGGGAGCGCTCGCCAGCGCCTGCGCAGCTGGCATCTTCCCTGCCCCCACCCCGGCAGCGCTGAGCCTTTCTCCGGGCGTGTTTCAGTCATCGGGGTGGGCGGGGGAGTGATCACAGGCAGGATTCCGCCCCCCACCAGCAAACGTTAGATTTAGGCCATGGAACATAAGGAAATGGCGGACGAATTGAACAGATAGACTTCACTGTGGAGGATACAAATAAGATCCCAGGAATAGTGGTGAATCGGGGGTGAAAGGGAGGGAGGAACTCGAAACCATTACAATCAACAGGGAAAGGTCACTGAGAAAATTATTAGATCTAAAAGCTGACAATCCCCCCAAATCCTGATCAACTTCATCCGAGGGTCTTAAAAGAAGCAGCTGCTGAGATGGTAAATGCACTGGTTTGAATTTTCCAAAACTCCCTAGATTCTGGAAAGATCCCATTAGATTGGAAAATAGAGAAAGTGACTCCTCTGTTCAAGAAAGGGGGGGAGACAGAAAGCAGGAAGCTACAGGCCAGTTAGCTTAACATCTGTTATAGGGAAACTGGTGGAATCTATTATTAAGGAGGTCATAGTGGGGCACTTAGAAAATCTCAATGCAATCAGGCTGAGTCAACATGGTTTTGTGAAAGGGAAATCGCATTTGGATCATTGATTGGAGTCCTTTGAGGAAGTAACAAGCAACGAGGATAAGGGGGAACCTGTGGATGTGCTGTACCTAGACTTCCAGGAGGCATTTGACAAGGTGCCATATCCAAGGTCACGGCGCAAAATAAAAGCTCACAGTGTAGGGTGGTGGTGGGGCAACCTGTGACCCGCACACCGCACGCAGCCCATCAGGGTTCTGAGTGTGGCCCTCGAGACATTTTGTTGACTATTGCCCACGTGCAGGGTTACCAGATTCTGCTGGCTTCTGTCCATGTAGTTTTATTTCCTTCCAATATTACTAAAGTGATACGCACATAAAGTGAGGGCATGTGGTGAGGTGCGTACACAACATTGATTGTGAGAGGCATGAACTCCCTCTGCATCCAGCCAAAGCTCTGCCAAGGTTCAATCGGCACGCCCCGCAAACTCTTATTCATGGGCTCAAGGTTCGAGCTCATGCTCGATTTCAATCTTGCCACCCACTGAGATGAAGGGGGGGCCCAATCATGCGGCCCACTCACTAGCCTAGGTTGCCCATCGCTAGTGTAGGGGGTAACATCTGAGCATGGACAGAGGATTGGTTAGCTAACAGGAAACAGAGAGTAGGCATAAATGGATCATTTTTGGGTTGGCAGGATATGGCGAGTGGAGTGTCACAGGGAGCAGTGCTGGGGTCTCAGCTATTTACAATTTACATCAATGACTTGGATGGAGTGACCAAAGATATGGCTGTTATATTTGCTGATGGCCCAAAGTAGGAAAGTAAGCTGTGGAGAGGAGATAAGAAGTCTACAAAGAGATATAGATGGCTTAAGTGAGTGAGTAAAAAATTGGCAGATGGGGTATAATGTGGGAAAATGTGAACCTATCCACTTTGACAGGAAGAATAGAAAAGCAGTAATTATTTAAATGGAGAGAGAGATTGCAGAACTCTGAGGTACAGAGGGATCTGGGTGTCC
This sequence comes from Carcharodon carcharias, assembly GCF_017639515.1. Taxonomy (NCBI): domain Eukaryota; kingdom Metazoa; phylum Chordata; class Chondrichthyes; order Lamniformes; family Lamnidae; genus Carcharodon; species Carcharodon carcharias. Next base: position 981,458 of record NW_024470767.1, read on the forward strand.
TGGTACATGAATCAGGAAAAGTTAGTACACAGGTACAGCAAGTTATGAGGAAGGCATATAGAAAGTTGTTGTTTATTGCAAGGGGAATGGAATATAAAAGTAGGGGTGTTTTGCTACAGTTAGTGAGACCACATCTGGAGCACTGTGTCCAGTTTTGGTCTCCTTATTTAAGAAAGGATATAAATGTGTTAGAAACGGTTCAGCGAAGGTTCACGCGACTGATTCCTGGGAATTGGGGATGGTTTATCTTATGAGGAAAGGTTAGACAGGCTGGGCCTGTATACACTGGGAGGCGATCTTATTGAAACATATCAGATCCTGAGGCGGGGTTTGACAGGGTGGAGGCTGAGAGGATGTTTCCCCTTGTGGGAGAGGCTAGAACCAGGGGACACAGTTTAAAAATGAAGGGTCTCCCACTGAAGACAGAGGTGAGGAGATTTCTTTTATCTTTCAGAACGTCAGGAATCTTTGGAACTCTATTCCCCGGAGAGCACTGGAGGCAGGGTCAGTGCATATTTTTAAGGCTGAGGTAGATAGATTCTTGACTAACAAGGGAGTCAAAGGTTATTGGGGGGGGTAGGTGGAACGTGAAATCAAGGCCACAATTAGATCAGCCATGGTCTTATTGAATGGTGGAGCAGACTCGAGGGGCCGAATGGCCTACTCCTGCTCCCAATTCATATGTTCGTATGGTCATACTACCTCCAACGCAGGACTATCCTTCCTTAAATACGGACACCAAAACTGCACACACAGTATTCCAGATCTGGCCGCACCAAAACCTGCAGCAAGATTTCTTTATTCCCATACTCCAATCCCCTTGCAATAAAGGCCAACATGCCATTTACCTTCCTAAGTGCTTGATGTACCTCCATGCTAACTTTCAGTGTTCCTTGTAGGAGTAGACCCAGGTCGCTTTGGCCATCAATATTTACAAGTTTCTCACATCTTAAAAAATATTATTTTTCTATTCTTACGATTAAAATGGATAACCTCACATGTCCCCATTTCATACTCCATCTGCCATCTTATTGCACACTTTCCTAACCTGTTTATATCACTTTGCAGCCTCTCTGTGTCCTCCTCACAGCTTACCTTCCCACCTAGCCTTGTATCATTATCAGATTTAGATATATTTTATTTATGGTTCATTGTCCATCCTGAATTCAGAGGGCATTTAAGACTCAACCACATTGCTGTGGGTCTGGTCTCACATGTAGGCCGGACTGGCTAAGGATGGCAGATTTCCTTCCCTAAAAGGCATTAGTGAACCAGATGGGTTTTTATGACAATTGTCAATGGTTTCATTAGACTTTTTAAATTCCAGAATGTTTATTGAATTCCAATTCCACCATCTGCTACGATGGGATGGGATTCGAACCTGAGCCCCCAGGCAATTACGCTGGGTTGCTGGTTCAGTGACAATACCACTACACCATTACTCTCTGTCCCTTTATCTAAGTCATTAATATAGGTTGTAAATAGCTGATCCTTGCAGCATGAGTCACAGTCTGGAAGGTTGAAAACTGTCTCCCCAGCTAGCTCCTGTTTTCTCAACTCTTGAATGGCCAGCGTTCCAGGGGAGAACAAAGAAAACTCTTCAAAGACACTCTGAGGCTCTCCCTCCAGAGCAGCAGCATTGACATTTCTAACTGGCAGGAGTTTGCTACCAATCGTTCAAAATGGCAGCAACTTGTCCATCGAGGCTGCGTCACACTTTCACTCGCAACGTCTTCATGATGAGGCAGAGAGGCGGCAGGGAAGAGAGAAAAGGAAGTAAATACCGCACTCCGGACCCCCCACTGCCTCCTGGGGCATCCTGCCCCTGGTGACCGATGATCGGTGGGTCAAGAAAGGGCCTGTTCACTCGCATGAAGGCCCATGGCAGAACCTGGCAACCCTGAGGAGATGTCACCCGGGAATGGAGGGAGAGCCGCTGATGACTGACTGCGCTTCCAACTATTCCCTGTTCCGAGAAAGAGTCATTGACCTGAAAGGATGTTCCTGATCTGAGGGTATTTCCAGAGGCCTCCCTTTCCATTTCAATCTTTGAGCTTTCATACAGATGTCCTTGAGTTCAAAAAACTCCAGCGGGGAAGGCAGAAGGAGGCTGAAAGAATTAGTGACAGGTCACAGAGACACAGTGGGATCTGGTTAGAAAGTTTGGCTGACCAGATGCTTGAGGGAGAGTGGAGAAGTTGGCATTGTCCTCCATCCAGTAGAGAAGAAGAGGGTCAGTACTGAGGGAGTGCTGCACTGTCGGAGGGTCAGTACTGAGGGAGTGCCGCACTGTCAGAGGGTCAGTGCTGAGGGAGCGTCGCACTGTCGGAAGGACAGTACTGAGGGAGCGCCGCACCGTCGGAAGGTCAGTGCTGAGGGAGTGCTGCACTGTCAGAGGGTCAGTGCTGAGGGAGCGCTGCACTGTTGGAGGGTCAGTGCTGAGGGAGCGCCGCTCTGTCGGAGGGTCAGTGCTGAGGGAGTGCCGCACTGTCAGAGGTGCCGTCTTTCAGGATGAGACATTAAACTGAGGCCCCATCTGCCTCTCGGGTGGGTGTAAAAGATTGGGAGAAGAGCAGGTGAGGAGTTCTCCCCGGTGTCCTGGGGCCAATATTCACTCCTCAACCAACATCGCAATAAAGGCCACATGACAGGTCATAAGCACGTTCCTGTTTGTGGGATCTTGCTGTGTGCATATCAGCAGCTGCGTTCTGTACATTGCTGCAGCCACTACACTTCCAAATTACTACGGCAATTGTAAAAGTGCTTTGGGGTCTCCCGAGGTTGGGAAAGATGCAATAGGGATGTGCATTCTCGTGGTTTCTCTGCTATGACCTTCCCAATGGGGTTTCCCCTGAGCTGACACATGGTGGGTGGGTGAGAATGCCGGGTCAGCGAGCACTCAGACAGCGGCCCTGCACTCACTGGCAGTGTGGTGCTGGTACACCTCCACAGGCACAGCTCACAGCTTGGCAGCCAGCCCAGCCTCCCTACACCTGCCTCAGGCTCTGCCGATGGTCCCGATGCTCGGCTGTGCTCCATCCCTCTCTCCCGTCGCCTCCTCCCTCGGCACACGGCGAACGCTGGGCTTTTGGGAGAGACGGGGAACAGGCACCTCCTTGGCAACCCCTTCAGCACCGCCATCGTGGCAGTGACTGCCCAGGAGCCGCTCACCCCAGCACCGAGGGGCAAAACCCACAGCCCATTCCGTTACCACCACCCTCCCTTTCCCCCCGACGCTCCAACCAATCGGAAACCATCCGCTACCTCAGGACCTTAACAAGCTGCATCCCGGCCAGTGAAGGGCAACCTCAAAGTGCAGCTGTAGCGCAGGGACAGGTGGCGGCCCATTGTTAGCACAGCAAGATCCCAGGAAGACTAACGATCGGGTCCCATGGTGAGCTCTCGCTCAGGCTTCTGGAGCGGGGCTGGAAGCCACAACCCCCTGACTCGGGCGACGTGAACCGGATCATTTCCACCCGCAGTTGCTCTCACCACCGCAACGGAAGAAATTGCGGCAATTTTCCCGCACAGCAAGCTCCCACAAACAGGAACATGACTATGATTCCACCATCTGTTTGTAGCGAGGCCGGGCGAGGGATAAATATTGGCCCCAGGACACCGGGGAGAACCCCACCACCCACCCACCCCTTGCCCAGTTTTACTCCAATAATCGTTTTGAGGTCCTTTTGCAAAAGCCCATTTTTCTAGAACAGAAACAGAATTACCTGGAAAAACTCAGCAGGTCTGGCAGCATCGGCGGAAAAGAGCAAAGTTAACGTTTCGAGTCCTCATGACCCTTCAATCTGTGACACCCATTCACTGCCCATGCCTGTCAGGTTCTGTTTGAGGCAGGATGTTCGACTGTGGCGGGATTCACACAATGTGCTCGAAGCTGCCCTCGCTCAGTGTGAACACCTGAACAAAGGGCCCAGCTGGAGTTGGATGAGGAGGCGAAACCACAGCCGATTTGTGGTTTTATTTCCCTCACCCTATGACCGCACCCCACCCCCCCATCCCTGCCTCCCTGCCCCCATCACCCACCCCGAGCCTCCTGCTCCCAATCAGTTGAGGGACAGAGGTTTCCCCGCCCCCCACCCACCCAACGGTAATGCCAGGGTCTCAGCACGCACTGCGAATCGACCCAAAGGCCTGCGCGGACCTGCCAACTCAGCCGAGGCCCATTGGCAACAGAACCAGAGCTGGGGGAGGGGGGGGGCGGGGGGAGACGGAGGAGAATGGGCTAATTTTCACAACAAAGCGAGTTGTTGTGATCTGGAAGGCGCTGCCTGAAAGCACGGCGGGAAGCAGATTCAATAGGAACTTTCAAAAGTAGGGGGACGGGGGGGGGGTGCGGAAATCGGATAAATACTCGAAAAGGAAAAATTTACAGGACCGTGAGGGGGAGAGAGAGCTGGTGGAGATTGGGGGGGGGGTGGGTAGTTAATTGGATAGATCTTTCATAGGGCCAGCACAGGAATAACGGGCTGAGTGGTCTCCTCTTGTGCCATATCAGGCTACGATTTTAAGCATCAGGGTATCAGAAGGCGCAGCAGGGTCCTTAGGGGCAGGGGCTGGCTTTAGTGCGATGGTTTGGCTGGGGTGCAAGCAGAACGCCCGGAGGCAAAGGAACCAGTCAGGTCCACTTTATCTCTTGTTAGCAATGAACTTGCCATAAACAGCTTTCACACTGCAGCTGTGCTGTGACATGTTGGCTGACATAGATTCAGACCTCTCCGGGAAGGCAATCCCAGCTGCCAGGCTGTTATTCCTTTTCGGAGTGGAGGGGGTGGTGGATTGGCGGTGGGGGGAGGAGGGGGGGGGGGGGGGGGGGGGGGGGTGTGTGCGGGAGGAGGGGGTGGTCTCTCCCTCCTGGATTGTAAACAGTGCCGTTGCCACCGTGGGTCTCGAGATGAAGCCCCTGGGGGCACGCTGCAGATTGGGCTTCAGGCAGCTGCATGGCACCGCAAGCCCACGTAGGATGGGCACCGCACCCTGTGTTTCATGCTGCATACCTCTCAGCAGCTCACGCGATGTCCCAACCGCATTCCACTCGGCTGCTGTAGAACCGGTTGTGGGGCAGCTTTTATTTGCAACTGGGCCAGCCCTTGGCATAGGCGGGGGTCACCCTCCCTGGGGAGAGTCGGAGGGTCGGCGCTGAGGGAGCGCCGCACTGTCGGAGGGTCGGCGCTGAGGGAGCGCCGCACTGTCGAAGGGTCAGTGCTGAGGGAGCGCCGCACTGTCGGAGGGTCAGTGCTGAGGGAGTGCCGCACTGTCGGAGGGTCAGTGCTGAGGGAGCGCCGCACTGTCGGAGGGTCAGTGCTGAAGGAGCGCCGCACTGTCGGAGGGTCAGTGCTGAAGAAGCGCCGCACTGTCGGAGGGTCAGTGCTGAGGGAGCGCCGCACTGTCGGAGGGTCAGTACTGAGGGAGCGCCGCACTGTCAGAGGGTCAGTGCTGAGGGAGCGCCGCACTGTCAGAGGGTCAGTGCTGAGGGAGCGCCGCACTGTCGGAGGGTCAGTGCTGAGGGAGCGCCGCACTGTCGGAGGGTCAGCGCTGAGGGAGCGCCGCACTGTCGGAGGGTCAGTGCTGAGGGAGGGCCGCACTGTCGGAGGGTCAGTGCTGAGGGAGAACCACTGGTTGCTGTGTTTCCACATGATAACAGTGACTACATTTCACTTGGCTGTGAAACGCTTTGGGACAGCCTGAGGTGGTGTGAGGAGGTGGAAAGATGCAGAGTCTTTCCTTTTGCTAAGGGACTGGGCCTCAAACTCTCATGAATGCTGAGTTTCAGCAAGAAGGTTTCGGTGTGTTTTGTAACAGACCGTTACAGCAACATGTGCTGACCCGCTCGCTGGGTATCGATGCTCAGTTTAACCTGTACCTTGTGGAGTGCGTCAATAACATGACTGAATCAACATTTACAGTTTGGTCTTATATTTTTGTAAGTTTTTTGAGAGGAATAAGAATGGGTTCTGAGATGGAGCTGGGAGCATTAATAATGGATTACTCTTTCAATGAGGTGGCACAGGGACAATGGGCTGAATGGCCTCCTTTGATGCTATATAAGCCTGTGAGAAAGAAAAAACACCTATTTCTACAGGATTTTCACCAGCATCGGACCTCACAAAATGCTTCACAGCCAGTGAAGTACTCTTGCAGTTTAGGCACCGTTACAGGAAGGCCAATAGCCAATTGGCACAGCAAGATCCCAGGAATACCAATGTGATAAATGGGCGAATAATTTGAAATAGGAGAAAGGTCCCTCAGTACTGACCCTCCGACAGTGCAGCGCTCCCTCAGCACTGACCCTCCGACAGTGCGGCACTCCCTCAGTACTGACCCTCCGACACTGCAGCACTCCCTCAGCACTGACCCTCCGACAGTGCAGCTCTCCCTCAGCACTGACACTCCGACAGTGCGGCGCTCCCTCAGCACTGACCCTCCGACAGTGCGGTGCTCCCTCAGTATTGACCCTCTGACAGTGCGGTGCTCCCTCAGTACAGACCCTCCGACAGTGCGGTGCTCCCTCAGTAATGACCCTCTGACAGTGCGGCACTCCCTCAGCACTGACCCTCCAACAGTGCAGCGCTCCCTCAGTACTGACCCTCAGACAGTGCGGCACTTCCTTAGTACTGACCCTCCCACAGTGCGGCACTCCCTCAGTACTGACCCTCCAACAGTGCGGCACTCCCTCAGTACTGACCCTCAGACAGTGCGGCACTCCCTCAGTACTGACCCTCCAACAGTGCGGCACTCCCTCAGTACTGACCCTCAGACAGTGTGGCACTTCCTTAGTACTGACCCTCCCACAGTGCGGCACTCCCTCAGTACTGACCCTCCGACAGCGCGGCACTCCCTCAGTACTGACCCTCTCACAGTGTGGCACTCCCTCAGTACTGACCCTGCGACTGTGCGGCGCTCCCTCAGCACTGACCCTCCGACAGTGCGGCGCTCCCTCAGCACTGACCCTCCGACAGTGCGGCGCTCCCTCAGCACTGACCCTCCGACAGTGCGGCGCTCCTTCAGTACTGACCCTCCCTCAGCATGACCATCCGACAGGGTGGCGCTCCCTCAGTACTGACTCTCCCTCAGCACTGACCCTACAACAGTGTGGCACTCCCTCAGTGCTGCATGCTGGGGGTCGGCCTGTAATGTGGGCCACAATTCTGCGAAGAGTTATTCATGTTTTTGCAGGCTTGCCCCTTTAAGAGCACCACACCTCCAGTAAGTGCTGTGTAAACAGTCTGTCACTGTCTGTTCTGCCACGGGGCATTTATTGCTTTTTGTAACTGTCAGATTATGGAACTAACAGGCCCTATAACCTAACAGGTTTTCAATAAGGTAGCTTGTTTTGGAATGAAAACATCTAGCTTTGGAGCCAAAATTGCAATGCCATAATGCAACTCTATTTTTGGAAGCAATGTATGGATATACTATATGTTTAATGTATGTATTTGCAAATGCTTCAATCTCACTCCCTGGAAATCAACAGAGGTTCTGACATGAGCTTTGCAGAATTGCAAAATGTGGCCCTTCACACCCCTTTATCAGCTTTCTGACCCGCCCTGCCGCTTGGAATCTCGCTGGAGTTAACCCCTAATCACTGCTGGGAAACTATTGCCACTATTCAATGTCACTCAGCAAATTTCCTCACCCTAATAGGCTTTGTAGGTTGTGTGCTGAGCTTTTGGAGATCTGCTCTTTCAAAGAGGGGGGAACACAGACAGGATGGATCAAATGGCCTCTTTCTACATTTTAAGATTCTGCAAACAGGCTGAAAGGTGAAAGGTCACTGAAATGAAATACTAACTCTGTTTACCTTCCCGCGCTGTGTCTCCCCGCTGAGTGTATCCCCCCCCCCCCGCTGAGTGTCTCCCCCTCCCGCTGAGTGTCCCCCCCCGCTGAGTGTCTCCCCCCACTGAGTGTCTCCCCCGCTGAGTGTCTCCCCCCCAGCTGTGTATCTCCCCCCCCACTGTGTCTCTCCCCCCGCTGAATGTCTCCCCCCCCACTGTGTCTCTCTCCCCGCTGAATGTCTCCCCCCCCGCTGAGTGTCTCCCCCCCGGATGAGTGTCTCCCCCCCGCTGAGTGTCTCCCCCCCGCTGAATGTCTCCCCTCCGTTGAGTGTCTCCCCCCCGCTGAGTGTCTCCCCACTGAGTGTCTCCCCCCGCTGAGTGTCTCCCCCGTTGAGTGTCTCCCCACTGAGTGTCTCCACCGCCCCGCTGAGTGTCTCCCCACTGAGTGTCTCCCCACCGCTGAGTGTCTCCCCACTGAGTGTCTCCCCCCGCTGTGTGTCTCCCTCCATTGAATGTCTTCCCACTGTGTGTCTCCCCCTGCTGTGTGTCTCCCCGCTGAGTGTCTCCCCCCACTCTGTGTCCATCCCCGCTGTGTCTCTCCCCGCTGTGTGTCTCCCCCCTGGCTGTGTCTCTCCCCGCTGTGTGTCTCCCCACCGTGTGTCTCCCCGCTGAGTGTCTCCCCCCACACTGTGTCCCTCCCCGCTGTGTCTCCCCGCTGTGTCTCCTCGCCGTGTGTCTCCCCCCTGCTGAGTTTCTCCTCGCCGTGTGTCTCCCCTGCTAAGTGTCTCCCCCACTGGGTGTCTCCCCCTGAGAGTCTCTCCCCGCTGTGTGTCTCCCCCGCTGAGTGTCTCCCCTGCTGTGTGTCTCCAGTGTTTTCTGGTTCTAGTAGACTGAGGGAGAGACCAGAACTAGGGCCCATCGATATAAGACAGTCACTAATAAATCCAATGGGGAATTCAGGAGAAACTCCTTCACCCAGAGAGTGGGGAGAATGTGGGACTCGCTCCCACAGGGAGTGGTCGAGGTGAATAGTATCAATACATTTAAGGGGGAAGCTGGATAAACACATGAGGGAGAAAGGGATAGAAGGATATGATGATGGGGGGAGGTGGAGAGGGGGAGTGGGAGGAGGCTCATATGGAATAGAAACAACAGCAGATGGGCTGAATGGTCAGTTTCTGTGCTGGACACTCGATGTAATGGCAGCAGCGAAGTACTTCATCGACAGCAAAGCTCTTTGGGATGTTCTGAGGTCATGAAAGGTGCTTTAGAAACACAAGTCTGCTCTTTCCATGAACCTTCCAGTAAGACTGGGCCTAAAGGCTGCAATGTTGAGCTGGTCGATCCCAGCATCAGCAACTTGAATGGGAATATTTAACATCGCATGGGAGAGGGTGGGCAGAGAAAATCTAATTCTCATTTCCTTCACTGTCGCTGGGTCAAAATCCTGGAACTCCCTCCCTGTGGGTGTACCTACACCACATGGACTGCAGCGGCTCAAGAAGGCAGCTCACCCCCACCTTCTCAAGGGGCAATTAGGGATGGGCAATAAATACTGGCCCAGCCAGCGACATCCATATGTTACTGGGCCAGTAATCGGGGATTAATACTCCAGAGATATATACTCAAATGCCACTGAGGGAACAATGACTTGAGTTTAAACAACACCCTTAATGTAATGCAACGTCCCCACAGGACTTCACAGGAACGTCAGTCAAACAGAATCTGACCTCGAGCCACATGCGGAGATATTAGGGACAGGGGAGCAAAAGCTCAGTCGGAGAGGTCGGTTTTAAGGAGCATCTTGAAGAAAGGAGGAGAGAGAGACAGACACACAGAAAGAGAGAGAGAGACATAGAGAGTGAGAGAGACGGACAGAGAGAGAGACTGACAGAGAGAGAGAGACAGAAAGAGAGAGACAGACAGCGAGAGAGAGAGAGACAGAGACAGACAGAGAGAGAGAGGGAGACAGAGTGAGAGAGACAGAGAGAGAGACAGACAGAGAGAGAGAGAGACAGAGAGAGGGAGAGAGACAGAGAGAGAGACAGACAGACAGAGAGAGAGACAGACAGAGAGAGAGAGAGAGGGAGAAAGAGAGAGAGAGAGACAGACAGAGAGAGAGAGACAGAAAGAGAGAGACAGACAGAGAGAGAGAGACAGACAGAGAGAGAGAGAGACAGCGAGAGAGAGAGAGACAGAGACAGACAGACAGAGAGAGGGAGACAGAGTGAGAGAGACAGACAGAGAGCGAGACAGACAGAGAGAGAGAGAGACAGAGAGAGGGAGAGAGACAGAGAGAGACAGACAGACAGAGAGAGAGAAACAGACAGAGAGAGAGAGGGAGAGAGACAGAGAGAGAGAGAGAGAGAGAGACAGAGAGAGAGAGAGACAGATAGAGAGAGGTAGAGAGGTTTAGGGAGGGAATTCCAGAGCTTAGGATCCCAGGCAGCTGAAGGCATGGCTGCCAATGGTTGGAATGATTATGATTAGGAATATATAAAGTGGGAAATGGTGACATCACCTGAAGGCCAGAGTGCACCACCATAACTATCAGTGGCTTGGAAACAGGCACCAACATTGAAAAGAGCAACTCAGAAGGACAGCCAATTACCACTTCACATGTGGCACTTGTGGCCGAAGCTGCTTCTCACTGGTTGCTCTCTTCATCCATCAGTAAAAGGGCATCACATGAAACTATGCCCTCACTAATGGATTTGCTGCGAGTCTGTCAACACATGTAGATGGTAGGATGTCAATGACGATCACACTTCAAAAGTACATCATTGGCTAGAAAGCAGGTTGGCACTTTCACTGGCGCAGTATAAATCTGAGTCATTGTGTTACTTACCTTGGGCTGACGAATAAGGGCTGTGATTGGCCTGGGGAACTTGGATTAGGGAAAGGTAGATGAGGCAGCACTGAAGGACCTTTGGCCCATTGAGCCTGTGCTGGCCCTTTGAAAGATCTATCCAATTGGTCCCCCTCCCCTCTCTCTCCCCCACAGTCCTGCAAATTTCTCCTTTTCGAGTATTTATCCAATTCCCCCCTTTTGAAAGTTCCTACTGAATCTGCTTCCACCGCCCTTTCAGGCAGCGCCTTCCAGATCACAGCAACTCGCTGTGTAAAAAAAACATTCTCCTCATCTCCCCCTCTGGCTCTATTACCGATTCTCTTCAATCTGTGTCCCCTCTGGTTACCGACCCTCCTGACACGGGGAACACTTTCTCCTCATTCACTCTATCCAAAACCCTTCCTGATTTTGAACGCCTCGATTCAATCTCCCCCTTAACCTTCTCTGCTCCAAGGAGAACAATCCCAGCTTCTCCAGAATTCCGAAGAAGAGTCATATTGGACTCGAAATATTAATTCTGTTTCTCTCTCTCCACACACCTGCAGAGTCTTTCCAGCATTATCTGTTTCTATCGCAGTTTCTGCCACAGGCACTATTTCTTATGTTCTCTCCATATTAACTGAAATCCCTGGCGTAAAAGCAGAAAATACTGGACACAGCATCTGCAGAGAAGTTCCCCCTTTTACTACTTTTGTGTGTGTGTGTGTGTGTGTGTGTTTGTGGGGTGGGTGGAAGGTGAAAATGTTTGAGTGGAGGAATAGTTAACCGGGAGGTATGTGTCAATTTGTAAAGGGCAGGTTTTGTTTGTGGGTCATCGAATATTTCCGGGAGTTTCTTGCTGCAGAGGTTGAAATGCTATTTAAGAAAACAAGTGCAATTTTTTTCGAATTTCGTCTGGGTAACGAGATGAGTCAGAGCGGTTGGAAGGGAGGTGTGTGTTTAGGGAGAGGTTGCTTTAATAGATTGTGTGTGTTTCTAGCAGTCAGACAGGTGTGCTGCAGACTCGCACCACCGTTATTTGTCAGCGCATGCGTCAATCCCCAGGTTCCTGCTCAACAACTTTTGACTTCTATGTTATCTGGTGAGGTGGGTCCCACCACCTGAGCTCCGTCTCTCTCTCTCTCTCTCTCCCTTCCCTCTCAGATCGGGCAGAGAGGGAAACTGACAGAGGACAGCCTTGCCTCCTGAGAGAGACAAAGATGGTGACCGGAGCCTCGTTTCTCTTTTAAATCGCACAGGTGCCTCTGCTTCCTTGAGGTAAGAGAGAAAAGGCAGAGGGGGAGAGAGAGGGGGAGAGAGACAGAGGAAAAGAGAAAGAGAGGGAGAGAGATAGATAGAGGAAGAGAGAGAGAGCGAGGGAGAGAGATAGAGGAAAAGAGAGAGAGGGAGAGAGAGAGAGCGAGGGAGAGAGATAGAGGAAAAGAGAGAGAGAGAGAGAGGGAGAGAGATAGAGGAAAAGAGAGAGAGAGAGGGAGAGAGATAGAGGAAAAGAGAGAGAGAGAGGGAGAGAGATAGAGGAAAAGAGAGAGAGAGGGAGAGAGATAGAGGAAGAGAGAGAGAGGGAGAGAGAGAGAGAGAGGGAGAGAGATAGAGGAAAAGAGAGAGAGAGGGAGAGAGATAGAGGAAACGAGAGAGAGAGAGGGAGAGAGATAGAGGAAAAGAGAGAGAGAGGGAGAGAGATAGAGGAAAAGAGAGAGAGAGAGGGAGAGAGATAGAGGAAAAGAGAGAGAGAGAGGGAGAGAGATAGAGGAAAAGAGAGAGAGAGGGAGAGAGATAGAGGAAAAGAGAGAGAGGGAGAGAGAGAGAGAGAGGGAGAGAGATAGAGGAAAAGAGAGAGAGGGAGAGAGATAGAGGAAAAGAGAGAGGGGGAGAGAGAGAGACAGAAATAAAGTGCAAGGAAGAGAGAGAAAAAGAAAGGGAGAGGAAGAGACGGAGGGAGATAGAGAGAGAAAGGAAGAGAGAGAGAGAGGGGAGAGAATGAGAAAGGAAGAGTCAGAGAGAGAGATTGCAGAAACTATTTCTAACACTGTTTGATTCCCCCCCCCCCCCCTTCTCTTTCAGTGATTACACTTCAAAGCAACACACACACACACGCACAAAGTCCTTTATCTTGAAGCGTCTTGAACCTGTTCGGATACAAGATGCCTAGAGCGTTTCTGGTGAAGACTCGGAATGAAAATGCAAAGGTTCGGAGTTGGGGAGAAATTCCTGATGAGATGAGGGCGGATATTTACATCCCGCGTAAGTATAAAGATTCCAAGTCCAACATTGACTTTTGGAGATGCCGGGGGCTGGCAGTGTCTGAAGGCTGGGGAAGATTGAATGGGATCCACTGCGCCTGGGAGGGATCCACTGTGTCAAAATGTTTGGGATCGTTTGCCCGAGTCCGGAGAGAAACGGAGATCGCCCCTGTATCTTTCCGTCTGTTGCTTTTTTTTTAAAAAAAAGGAAAGTTAAACAGTGAAACGAATGTTATTTTTTTTTAAACCAAAAAGTTTTTAAAGATTTCAAAAAGTTATTGGTTTTTTTTAAGTTTTTTTCCTTTGTATCGTGAGCATCGGGACATGTTAGATAATTGTTAAAAACCACAGTTCACAAACTGCAGACTGAGAAAAGTTTTTGAAAAACTTTCTTGAGTTTAAAACTTCTTGCCAAGAGTTGTTGATGCCGCTACAAGGTGAGGTGAGAAATGCCCTGTTAGCTGATGGACAGAAGTGTAAAACGGATTTTTTAAACGATCAGCGCCCGAGCCGGGAATACACTGTGTTAAGTTTTCTAAACTGGGCACTGTTCCCCAGCGAGGTCTAAGGGGCAGTGAATCCAAACAAAAAGTAACGGTAACAAACCTGCTCAAAGCTACTTGGTCTTAAAAAATCATTAATCCGGGCCAGTTTGCCGGGAATACTTGATCGCCCGACGCAATCGGATTGTAAAACTTTCGATATAATATCAAACTTTCACCTCTGATCACTGCTCCCATTGGCTTCTCCTGTATGGCGGCAGAGAGCACTACGAGAATTGCTGATATTTCAGACGGTGTCTCTGTGCTTGGCTGCAGTATTCAAGTCGTTTCGACTTGCCCCCAACAGTCTGGCAACTGGCTGTCTCGTTTCAGGTTGACAAATAACTGCTTCACCACAGAATATTCATTTCGCTGTAATCTCCCCTTGGACCAGACGACAGCGTGGGCCTCGCTCCCCACCACCCCCAGCCTCATTTCTCTAACCTCTCCAGCCCCTACAACCCTCCTTATCTCTCTGACCGCCTCCAGCCCCTACAAACCTCCTTACCTCTGTAACCTCGTCCAGCCCCTACAACACTCCCTATCTCTGTAACCTCCCCCAGCCCCTACAACACTCCCTATCTCTGTAACCTCCACCAGCCCCTACAACCCTCCCTATCTCTGTAACCTCCTCCAGCCCCTACAACCCTCCCTACCTCTGTAACCTCCTCCAGCCCCTACAACCCTCCCTATCTCTGTAACCTCCTCCAGCCCCTACAACCCTCCCTACCTCTGTAACCTCCTCCAGCCCCTACAACCCTCCCTATCTCTGTAACCCCCTCCAGCCCCTACACCCCTCCCTGTCTCTGTAACCTTCTCCAGCCCCTACAACACTCCCTATCTCTGTAACCTCCTCCAGCCCCTACAACCCTCCCTATCTCTGTAATCTCCTCCAGCCCCTACAGCCCTCCCTATCTCTGTAATCTTCTCCAGCCCCTACAACCCTCCCTATCTCTGTAACCTCCTCCAGCCCCTACAGCCCTCCCTATCTCTGTAACCTCCTCCAGCCCCTACAGCCCTCCCGATCTCTGTAACCTCCTCCAGCCCCTACACCCCTCCCTATCTCTGTAACCTCCTCCAGACTCTACAGCCCTCCGAGATCTCTGCCCTTCTCCAGTTTTTTTTTATTCATTCATGGGATGTGGGCTTCACTGGCTGGGCCAACATTTATTGCCCATCCCTAATTGCCCTGGAGAAGGTGGTCGTGAGCTGCATTGAACTCACCCCTTGACTCCCCAAAGCCTGTGCACCACCTACAAGGTACAAGTCAAGAGTGTGATGGAATACTCCCCACTTGCCTGGATGAGTGCAGCTCCCACAACACTCAAGAGGATCAACACAGTCCAGGACAAAGCAGCCCCACTTGATTGGCACCACATCCACAAACATTCACTCCCTCCCCTACCGACACACAGTAGCAGCAGTGTGTGTACCATCTACAAGATGCACTGCATCAACTCACCATGGCTCCTTAGACAGCACCTTCCAAACCCATGACTGCTACCATCTAGAAGGACAAGGGCAGCAGACACATGGGGAACACCACCACCTGGAAGTTCCCCTCCGAACCACTCACCATCCTGACTTGGAAATATATTGGCCGTTCCTTCACTGTCGCTGGGTCAAAATCTTGGAACTCCCTTCCTAACAGCACTGTGGAAGTACCTACACCACATGGATTGCAGCGGTTCAAGAAGGCAGCTCACCATCACCTTCTCAAGGGGCAATTAGGGATGGGCAATAAATGCTGGGCCAGCCAGCGACACCCACATCCCATGAATGAATGAAAAAGAAAATCAAATGGCTTTCCTTGCGGAAGATGTTTGAACAGAATATTCTTTCTTTAGACCCCCTGGATATTATACAATACAAAGAGTCCAAAATCTACGAGGCTCCCCTATGTTTGTCAGCAGAGGAGAACATAGAGAAGGAATCTGCATATGACACAGACTCCAGTACATCTGTACAAGATATTGAAAATGGAATCCACCACAACATCCACCAGGGATTCATTCGCTCCAAGATTAAGGTATATTTATAGTGACGAAATAACTTCAATTTCTCCAGCTCCTGCCACCACCTCGGGATGTCCCAAAGTGTTTCACAGACAATGAGGGACTTTATTTTTTGAAACGTATTCACTGTTGTAATGTAGGAAATGCAGCAGCCAATTTACGCAAAGCAAGATCCCACAAACCGCAACGTGATAATGACCCAGATCATCTGTTTTTAGTGATGTTGGTTGAGAGCTAAATATTGGCCCCAGGACACCGGGGAGAACTCCCCCCTGCTCTTCTTCCAAGAGTGGCCGTGGGATCTTTTACACCCACCCGAGAGGGCAGACGGGGCCTTGGTTTAATTTCTTGTCCTGAAAGACGGCACCTCCGGCAGTGAGGCACTCCCTCAGCACCGACCCTCCGACAGTGCGGCACTCCCTCAGCGCTGACCCTCCGACAGTGTGGCACTCCATCAACACTGACCCACCGACAGTGCAGCACTCCCTCAGCATTGACCCTCTGACAGTGCGGCGCTCCCTCAGCACTGACCCACCGACAGTGCGGCGCTCCCTCAGCACTGACCCACCGACAGTGCGGCACTCCCTCAGCACTGACCCACCGACAGTGCGGCGCTCCCTCAGCACTGACCCACCGACAGTGCGGCACTCCCTCAGCACCGACCCTCTGACAGTGCGGCGCTCCCTCAGCACTGACCCACTGACAGTGCGGCGCTCCCTCAGTACTGACCCTCCGACAGTGCGGCGCCCCCCCCATTGGTACTGTGAGTCACAGCCTGGATTATGGAGCTCAAGTCACTTGAATGGGATTCAAACTGAGAACTGTCGGCATCTATCACAATAGCACCATGTCCTGCGCTGCTTCTGTGAATGGGGAATGAGTGAGGAATGGTGGGGCACAATTGAAATGTTGGTTAGATATGATGTAAATGCAAGTCTGCTTTTCAGATCACGCGGGGAGAATGTACGGATGAGAGTTATACCTGCCACTTCTGTCAGAAGACCTTTCAGTACCAGCGCATGCTGAACAGGCACCTCAAGTGCCACAATGATGTCAAACGTCACCTATGCAACTTCTGTGGGAAAGGCTTCAATGACACGTTCGACCTGAAGAGACACGTCCGAACACACACGGGTAAAGGAGCAGTCAATCCCCTTTTCATTCGCTTGTCACTTTGCCTATTTGTGAAGGTGCCCTGGGTGTGTGCACATGAAGGATTTCGAGTTCTGGGCCCTCAGGGAGGGGATATTGCACCTGGAGGGGGGCTCAGCGCAGATTCACCAGCATGGTCCCAGGGCTGAAGGGGTTAAATTACGAGGGTGGGGCACACAGGCTGGGCTTGTATTCCCTCGAGTGTAGAAGATTAAAGGGGGGGATCTAATTGAGGGGTTTAAGATGATTAAAGGATTTGATAGGGTCAATAGAGAGAAACTATTTCCTCTGTTGGGGGAGGGGGGGGAGGAGCCAGGCCATTCAGGGTGATGTCAGGAAGCACATCTTCACACAGAGGGGAGTGGAAATCTGGAGCACTCTCCCCCCCACCCAAAAAGCTGTCGAGGCTGGGGGTGAATTGGAAATGTCAAACTGAGATTGATAGATTTTTGTTGGGTGAGGGGATTAAAGGTTACGGAACCGAGGTGGGTGGATGGAGTTAAAATACAGATCAGACATGAGCTGACTAAATGCAGGAACAGGCTTGAGGGGCTGAATGGCCTCATTCTATTCCTACATTTCTAAGAACTGCCACCCCACCCCCGACGGTTGCTCTCTCTCTGTCTGTCTCTCTCTTTGTCCATCTCTCTCTCTCTGTTTCTCTCTCTTTGTCTGTTTCTCTCTCTGTCTCTCTCTCTGTGTCTTTCTCTCTGTCTGTCTCTCTCTCTCTGTCTGTGTGTTGTGTCTCTTTCTCTCTGAGTCTGTGTCTCGGTCTCTCTCTGTCTCTCTCTCTCTGTGTCTTTCTCTCTGTCTGTCTCTCTCTCTCTGTCTGTGTGTTTGTGTCTCCCTCTCTCTTTCTGTCTTTCTCTCTGTCTCTGTATCTCTCTCTCTCTGTCTGTCTCTCTCTGTCTGTCTCTCACTCTGTCTCTCTCTGTCTGTCTCTCTGTCTGTCTGTCTCTCTCCCTCTCTCTCTCCCCCTCTCTCTCTCTGTGTGTCTCTCTCTATCTCTCTGTTTCCTTTTATGATGCACCTCAAAACTGACCTCTGACTAAAATGCTCTCATATCTCCTTGTGCGTTACCATCTGATGTTATCTGAATTTTAACTCGGTTAAAGGTGCTTTCCATAAAAGTCACTAACAGCCGCCATTCTCTGAGCAGGAATCCGTCCCTATAAATGCCACCTCTGTGATAAGGCCTTCACTCAGCGCTGCTCACTGGAGTCGCACCTCAAGAAGATCCACAGTGTCCACCAGTCTTACGCCTACAAGGAGCGGCGCACAAAGCTCTACGTGTGTGAGGATTGTGGCTTTACAGCCGAAAGCCAAGACGGGCACATTGTCCACGTGAAGGAAATGCACCCAAACAGCCCGCTGCTGCGAAAATCCTCAAAGCGGGTGGCGGCCGTGATGGAGAGCACCTTCAGCTCACTGCTGGACAGCAAGAGCCCATAATCCCCAATCCCGCCCGCTGTCATCGCAACTTACCACCTGCCGACAAGCCTGTCAATCGGGGTCCTCTGAAAACCATCATGCAGGGCGCCAGCTTGCAGATCCACCGACCGGTGTACCTCGGCAGGACTGACATCGTATTTGCACTTCTGAAATTATCCCCAAAACCTACGTCCACCCAATCTCTCTCCAGCTTGCACTCCCGCTGGGGTACAGAGTTCCACAGCCAGTCACTCGCTCGGGTGTCACCAGAACGCGAGGAGGCCATTCAGCCCTTCCAAACCTGTCCTGATGCTTACAACGACCAGAGCTGATCTTTGCCTCATCTCCCACCTCAGTTCTGTGATCTCTACCCCAGCAACAATCCATTTTGAAGTCTCCCTTACGCAAACCCAGGCCTCAGCAGCCAGGGAGGGCAGTGAGCTCCAGGTTTCCATGTCAGCCCACGTGAGCTATTCGACTGCATGGGCATTGCTGCCCAATCCTGCCCTCGCCTAGCAACTCCCCATTTGAGGGACGAGTCACTGGTTCATTGACCCACTGATTGTTAAGATACTGAGACACGACCGAGATCAGCTTTAACCCACAACAGGCCGGAGTCGGGGGAAACTACATCCTATCAGAGCCTGGTCAAACCCGGGAGGCAAAATGCACTTTTCCTTAAATGGAGAAATATGCAAAATAATATACATTCTTTATCTTATTGCTGCCTTGAAAAATGTGCAAAAAATGTCGTGGGGTGATTTGTATAATTGTTTTAAGTACCCTGGACGCCACTCCCTGCTTGTAATATAATTGTTGGGATTATAGTTTGGGATAATCATGTATCAGGTTTTTATGCTCTTCCATTAACACTTGAAGTTACGACAACTTGCAAGAGGTTTTTTATAAACTGTGTATAGGAGGAATTGATAGTTTACAATACAGGTATTTTACTGAGATAGTTCTTTGCGAGGAATGAAGCAACTCCATATCAGACACCCGCTGTCCCATCAAACACTCCCAGCACATGTACAGCACGTGGTTAGATACAGAGTAAAGCTCCCTCTACACTGTCCCCATCAAACACTCCCAGGACAGGTACAGCACGGGGTTAGATACAGAGTAAAGCTCCCTCTACACTGTCCCCATCAAACACTCCCAGGACAGGTACAGCACGGGGTTAGATACAGGGTAAAGCTCCCACCTGAGAGGGTTATTTCTTTGTTTCAGAAAATTCTGAAATTTGACCTTGAATGGGGTGGGAATGGAGGACAAGGAGCGATCTCAGAGGAACTGAAGCTTATAAGCTTATGGGAAACCAGGATTTAAGGCTTCAAGCTGAATTTGGGACACCTAAATAAATTGCTCTTCGCAATAGAACAAAAGAGTCAAATGGTTTCAGGCACAGTTCCAATTTTTAAAATGTATCAAACTGAATTTTAGTTTCCCAAGAACCCTCCCTATCTCTGTAACCTCCTCCAGCCCCTACAACACTCCCTATCTCTGTAACCTCCTCCAGCCCCTAAAACCCTCCCTATCTCTGTAACCTCCTCCAGCCCCTACAACCCTCCCCATCTCTGTAACCTCCACCAGCCCCTACAACCCTCCCCATCTCTGTAACCTCCACCAGCCCCTACAACCCTCCCTATCTCTGTAACCTCCTCCAGCCCCTTCACCCCTCCCTATCTCTGTAACCTCCTCCAGCCCCTACATCCCTCCCTATCTCTGTAACCTCCTCCAGCCCCTACACCCCTCCCTATCTCTGTAACCTCCTCCAGCCCCTACACCCCTCCCTATCTCTGTAACCTCCTCCAGCCCCTACACCCCACCCTATCTCTGTAACCTCCTCCAGCCTCTACACCCCTCCCTATCTCTGTAACCTCCTCCAGCCCCTACACCCATCCCTATCTCTGTAACCTCCTCCAGCCCCTACAACCCTCCCTATCTCTGTAACCTCCTCCAGCCTCTATAACCCTCCCTATCTCTGTAACCTCCTCCATCCCCTACAACCCTCTGAGATCTCTGCATTTCTCCAATTCCATATCCTTGAGTATCCCCCTGTTGCCATCGCTCCACTATTGGCGGCCGTGCCTTCAGCTGCCTGGGGCCTAAGCTCTGGAAATCCCTCCCTAAACCTCTCCACCTCTCTCTCCTCCTTTAAGACACTCCTTAAAACCGACCTCTTTGACCGAGCTTTTGGTCACTTGTCCCTAATTTCTCCGTATGTGGCTCGGAGTCAAATTGTATCTGATTGATGCTCCTGTAAAGCACCTTGCGGATGTTTTATAAATGCAATATGTCTTTTACATGAACAATTGTTTTGCAATTTGAGGAAAAGCTTATTAAATGTATTTTTAAGGAACTATTTTGATGACCATTTACTACTGGGCCTTGTGAATCAAATTTATTTTTATAAGGGATTCATTGCAGATCTTTGAGAATAGCCAGCGAGATGTAACAGTTTCCAAGGCAAAGGACACAAGTCAGGTTTAGAATTGGCATCCATGCACGGGGCCAGGGAGAGTCAACTAAACAGTGGCTCCTGCTGGTGGGATTCAGGGTGTGCAATCATCAGGGAAGTTGATAATCTGGAAGAGCCAGCATGAATTTTTAAAGGGAAATTGCGTTTAAACTAATCTGCTGGCGTTTTTTGAAGATATAACAGAGAGGGTTGATGAGGGTAATGCTGATGATGTGGTGTACATGGACTTCCAAAAGACATTTGATAGAGTGCCACACAACAGGCTTGTGCTCATGGAATAAAAGGGACGTTAGCAACATGGATACAAAATTGGCCGAATAATAGAAAGCAGAGAGTAATGGTCAATGGATGTTTTTTGGGCTGGAGGAAGGTTTGTGGTGGAGTTCCCCAGGGAGTGGTATGGGGACCCTTGCTTTTCCTGATATATATTAATGAACTGGATCTTGCTGTGCAGGGGACAATTTCAAAGTTTGTGAATGATACAAAACTTGGAAGCATTGTAAACTGTGAGGAGGACAGTGTAGAACTTCAAAAGGATATAGACAGGTTGGTGGAGTGGGCAGATAGTTGGCAGATGAAGTTCAATGTAGGGAAATTTGAGGTGATTCCTTTTGGTAGGAGGAACAATATAAAATAAAGGGTTCAATGCTAAAGCGGGTGCATGAACGGAGGGACCTGGGTGTATATGTGCATAAGTCATTGAAGGTGGCAGGACAGGTGGAGTGAACAGTTAATAAAGCATATAATATCCTGGGCTTTATTAATAAAGCATATAGTATCCTGGACTTTATTAATAGGGGCATAGAGTACAAGAGCAAGGAGGTTATGGAGAGCTTGAAAAGACACTAGTTAGACCTCAGCTGGAGCACTGTGTATAGTTCTGTGCGTCACAACATAGGAAGGATGTGAACGCATTGGAGACAGTGCAGAAGAGGTTTACAAAAATGGTTCCAGGGATAAGAAACTTGAGTTATGAAGATAGATTGGAGAGGTTGGGACTGCTCTCCTTGGAGAGGAGAAGGCTAAGAGGAGATTTGATAGAGATGTTCAAAATCATGAGGGGGCTGGACAGACTAGATAGGGAGAAACCATTCCCACCCGTAAAAGGATCAAGAACGAGAAGCAACAGATTTAAAGTGATTTGTAAAAGAAGCCAATGCGATGCGAGAAGAAACTTTTTCACACAGTGAGTGATTTGGGTCTGGAATGCACTGCCTGGAAGTGTGGTGGAGGCAGGTCCAATCGAGGCATTCAAGAGGGCACTGGATGATTATTTAAATCGAAACAATGTGCAGGGGTATTGGAGAAAAGGCAGGAGAATGGCCTGTCATAATCCTCATTTGGAGAGCTGGTGCAGACGTGATGGGCCGAAAGGCCTCCTTCTGCACCGTAACAATTCTGTGAGTTGTCAATCCCTCCTACCCCACCTTCCCCAAATAGCAGGCTGTCACCCATTGTGTAGGTGGAGCAAGAAAAGGGGACAGAGAGGGAGGTGGGCAGACTGAGTGCTCACTGTTAGAGGGCCAGTGCCTGGGTGGAGAGGGGTGCATCCACCTGGTCCAGGGTCAATACTGAGGGAGCGCCACACTGTCGGAGGGTCAGTACTGAGCGAGCATCGCAATGTCGGAGGGTCAGTACTGAGGGAGCGCCACACTGTCGGAGGTTCAGTGCTGAGGGAGCGCTGCACTGTCGGAAGGTCAGTACTGACGGAGCGCTGCACTGTCGGAGGGTCAGTGCTGAGGGAGCGCCGCACTGTCTGAGGGTCAGTGCTGAGGGAGTGCCGTACTGTCGGAGGGTCAGTGCTGAGGGAGTTCCGCACTGTCTGAGGGTCAGTGCTGAGGGAGCTCCGTACTGTCGGAGGGTCAGTGCTGAGGGAGCGCTGCACTGTCAGAGGGTCAGTACTGAGGTAGCGCTGCACTGTCGGAGGGTCAGTACTGAGGGACCACCGCACTGCTGGAGGGTTAGTACTGAGGGAGCGCCGCACTGTCAGAGGGTCAGTGCTGAGGGAGCACCGCACTGTCAGAGGGTTAGTACTGAGGGAGCGCCGCACTGTCAGAGGGTCAGTGCTGAGGGAGCGCCGCACTGTCGGAGGGTCAGTGCTGAGGGAGTGCCGCACTGTCGGAGGGTCAGTGCTGAGGGAGCGCCGCGCTGTCGGAGGGTCAGTGCTGAGGGAGCGCCGCACTGTCGGAGGGTCAGTGCTGAGGGAGTGCCGCACTGTCGGAGGGTCAGTGCTGAGGGAGCGCCGCACTGTCGGAGGGTCAGTACTGAGGGACCGCCGCACTGCTGGAGGGTTAGTACTGAGGGAGCGCCGCACTGTCGGAGGGTCAGTACTGAGGGAACGCCGCACTGTCAGAGGGTCAGTGCTGAGGGAGTGCCGCACTGTCGGAGGGTCAGTACTGAGGGAGCGCCGCACTGTCGGAGGGTCAGTACTGAGGGAGCGCCGCACTGTTGGAGGGTCAGCGCTGAGGGAGAGCCGCACTGTCGGAGGGTCAGCACTGAGGGAGCGCCGCACTGTCGGAGGGTCAGTACTGAGGGAGCGCCGCACTGTCAGAGGGTCAGTGCTGAGGGAGCGCCGCACTGTCGGAGGGTCAGTACTGAGGGACCGCCGCACTGCTGGAGGGTTAGTACTGAGGGAGCGCCGCACTGTCGGAGGGTCAGTACTGAGGGAACGCCGCACTGTCAGAGGGTCAGTGCTGAGGGAGTGCCGCACTGTCGGAGGGTCAGTACTGAGGGAGCGCCGCACTGTCGGAGGGTCAGTACTGAGGGAGCGCCGCACTGTTGGAGGGTCAGCGCTGAGGGAGAGCCGCACTGTCGGAGGGTCAGCACTGAGGGAGTGCCGCACTGTCGGAGGGTCAGCACTGAGGGAGTGCCGCACTGTCGGAGGGTCAGTACTGAGGGAACGCCGCACTGTTGGAGGGTCAGCACTGAGGGAGTGCCGCACTGTCGGAGGGTTAGTACTGAGGGAGAGCCGCACTGTCGGAGGGTCAGTGCTGAGGGAGCGCCGCACTGTCGGAGGGTTAGTGCTGAGGGAGCGCCGCACTGTCGGAGGGTCAGTGCTGAGGGAGAGCCGCACTGTCGGAGGGTTAGTACTGAGGGAGTGCTGCACTGTCAGAGGGTCAGTGCTGAGGGAGCGCCGCACTGTCGGAGGGTCAGTGCTGAGGGAGAGCCGCACTGTCGGAGGGTTAGTGCTGAGGGAGAGCCGCACTGTCGGAGGGTCAGTGCTGAGGGAGCGCCGCACTGTCGGAGGGTCAGTGCTGAGGGAGAGCCGCACTGTCGGAGGGTCAGTGCTGAGGGAGCGCCGCACTGTCGGAGGGTCAGTGCTGAGGGAGCGCCGCACTGTCGGAGGGTCAGTACTGAGGGAGCGCCGCACTGTCGGAGGGTCAGTACTGAGGGAGAGCCGCACTGTCGGAGGGTCAGTGCTGAGGGAGAGCCGCACTGTCGGAGGGTCAGTGCTGAGGGAGTGCCGCACTGTCGGAGGGTCAGTACTGAGGGAGCGCCGCACTGTCGGAGGGTCAGTGCTGAGGGAGCGCCGCACTGTCGGAGGGTCAGTACTGAGGAAGCCCAGCACTGTCAGAGGGTCAGTGCTGAGGGAGCGCCGCACTGTCGGAGGGTCAGTACTGAGGGAGCGCCGCACTGTCAGAGGGTCAGTGCTGAGGGAGTGCCGCACTGTCGGAGGGTCAGTACTGAGGGAGCGCCGCACTGTCAGAGGGTCAGTACTGAGGGAGCGCCGCACTGTCGGAGGGTCAGTACTGAGGGAGCGCCGCACTGTCGGAGGGTCAGTGCTGAGGGAGTGCTGCACTGTCGGAGGGTCAGTACTGAGGGAGCGCTGCACTGTCGGAGGGTCAATGCTGAGGGAGCGCCACACTGTCGGAGGGTCAGCGCTGAGGGAGCGCCGCACTGTTGGAGGGTCAGTACTGAGGGAGCGCCGCACTGTCGGAGGGTCAATGCTGAGGGAGCGCCGCACTGTCGGAGGGTCAGTGCTGAGGGAGTGCCGCACTGTCGGAGGGTCAGTACTGAGGGAGCGCCGCACTGTCGGAGGGTCAGTGCTGAGGGAGCGCCGCACTGTCGGAGGGTCAGCACTGAGGGAGCGCCGCACTGTCGGAGGGTCAGCGCTGAGGGAGCGCTGCACTGTCGGAGGTGCCGTCTTTCAGGATGAGACATTAAACCGAGGCCCCGTCTGCCCTCTCGGGTGGGGGGTAAAAGATCCCACGGCCACTATTGGGAGAAGAGCAGGGGGGAGTTCTCCCCGGTGTCCTGGGGCCGACATTTATCCCTCAGGCATGCCTGCCAAAAAGCTCCAAAACCCTCACACTTCATCTTCTCACTCTTTGGATTTGGCAGTGCGCACAATGGCTGCAAGATTTACTGATATGACAACAGTCACTGTAATCGGCAATAACACAAGGGTCACAAACTGAGGATGTGCTTAGCGCTGATGGTGTGCTTTTTAACACCTGTTCTTCCCCAGCAAGGTAGTGAAACTGTCAACGCTCAGGGAAATGTTTGAAGAAGATGGAGTTTGAACCCTTCCTAATAACGCTGCCCTGTTGCACTTCCGTGGATTAGCAGGAACTGTAAACCTGAAGACCGAGTAGCTGTGCTCTGATATTCTACGGCACTTGTTTTAATGAGAATCCAGAGTAAAATAAAGTGAAAGTTGCACCTCGATTGCTGTGTTCCACAAAGGATTCTTAGCTGTACTTTCAAATCCCCTACCTGCCCCGTCCCTATCTCTGTAACCTCCTCCAGCCCCTACAACCCTCCCTATCTCTGTAACCTCCTCCAGTCGCTACAACCCTCCCTATCTCTGTAACCTCCTCCAGCCCCTAAAACCCTCCCTATCTCTGTAAACTCCTCCAGCCGCTACACCCCTCCCTATCTCTGTAACCTCCTCCAGCCCCTACAACCCTCCCTATCTCCGTAACCTCCTCCAGTCACTACACCCCTCCCTATCTCTGTAACCTCCTCCAGCCCCTACAACCCTCCCTATCTCTGCAACCTTCTCCAGCCCCTACAACCCTCCCTATCTCTGTAACCTCCTCCAGCCCCTAAAACCCTCCCTATCTCTGTAAGCTTCTCCAGCCCCTACAACCCTCCCTATCTCTGTAACCTCCTCCAGCCCCTAAAACCCTCCCTATCTCTGCAACCTCCTCCAGGCCCTACAACCCTCTGAGGTCTATGTAACCTCGTCCAGCCCCTACAACCCTCTGAGATCTCTATGCTCCTCCAATTCCGACCTCTTGACCATCCCCCGATTCCCATCGCTCCACCATTGGCGACCGTGCCTTCAGCTGCCTGGGTCCCTAAGCTCTGAAATTCCCTCCCTAAATCTCTCCGCCTCCCTCTCTCCTCCTTTAAGACGCTCATTAAAACCGACCTCTTTGACTGAGCTTTTGCCCATCTGTCCCTAATATCTCCTTATGTGGCTCAGGGTCAGATTTTCCTGTGAAGCACTTTGAGAAACTTTTGCTACATTAAAGATGCTAGATAAATGCAGGTTGCTGTTGTTAATCCTCTATTGAACTTGTGGATCATTGGCCATGAAGAGCTCATGTTCTTTGCATGTGACAGCACTGACAAGCTCTTGGCTTTGGAACTGTACCCAATAAGTGGCAGTGCTGTGGAGAAGAACATAGAGAAAATGAACAATATTTAAGGTGTGATTGCTCCATTCTGTATCCAGTACATCCCACAGTGAGCCCTATAAGTTTAATACTTTATCCACCTGAACAGAGGGAGGCCATTCAGCCCCTCTTGAGCCTGTTACACAGGAACAGGAGGAGGCCATTCAGCCCTCTCCAGCCTGTTACACAGGAACAGGAGGAGGCCATTCAGCCCTCTCCAGCCTGTTACACAGAAACAGGAGGAGGCCATTCAGCCCCTCTCGAGTCTGTTACACAGGAACTGGAGGAGGCCATTCAGCCCCCTTGTACCTGTTCCTCCATTTAATAAGATGCAGAGCTGTTGTAATCTTAATTCCATTTACTTGGCCCCGTCCCGTAACCCTTAATCCCCTTACCCAACAAAAATCCATCAATCTCAGTTTCCACATTTCCAATTGACCCCCAGCCTCGACAGCTTTTGGTGGGGGGGAGAGAGTTCCAGATTTCCGCTCGGCTTTGTATGAGGAAGTGCTTCCTGACATCACCTCTGAACGGCCTGGCTCCTATTTTAAGGTTCTGCCCCCTTGTTCGGAACTCCTCCTCCACCCACCCCCCACCCCACCAGAGGAAATAGTTTCTCTCTATCGACCCTATTGAATCCTTTAATCATCTTAAACCCCTCGATTAGATCCCCCCACCCTTAACCTTCTACACACGAGGGAATACAAGCCCAGCCTGTGTGACCCACCCTCGTAATTTAACCCTTTTTAACTCTGGGATCATTCTGAATCTACGCTGCACCCCCTCCAAGGCCTTCCTTGACCCCCCCCCCCCTTCTCCTTCCTGAGGTGCAGGGTCCAGGACTGAACGTGGTTACTCCAGATGGGGTCTCACCAGCCTGAGACCCCCCTCCCCCACCCCCCACCCCTCCGGCAGGATTGATTTGATGTAACATGGCTGGAGATGGCCGGATGCTGCTTCTCCTTAACCCAGAAATGTCATCTGCTGATGGGCGTGCACGGTGTGGAGCACAAGCTGCGGTACGGTGAGAAGGGGCCGGGCGGCATGTCCTGTGCTGTGCTGTGGACCCCCTGCCCGTGCCCATCGACCAAAAAGCTCCCCCCTCACAGAAGCGACGGTTTCATCTTGGCACTTGCATGGTTAAATAAACAAATAGGACACCAGGGATTTAGCAGTGCTCTTACCTGGCACCGAATCATACCTTGGCTTCTGTCGTCAGTCCAGCACAACAACCAGTGGCTGCGAGGTAGGGCTGCGACACATGACGGGCACCAGCATCGAAGAGTACCGCCCTGATTCTTACACCTTGACCCCTCCCGCTGATCCCAGTTTAATTTAAACCGATCTCCCCTGATAAACACACACCTCTCCTTGGCCCACGCCCCCATGGATGATGCCACCACCGCATTTATTGCCCATCCCTAGTTGCCTCTTGAGAAGGGGGGTGGTGAGCTGCCTTCTTGAGCCGCTGCAGTCCATGTGGTGTAGGTACACCCACCGCGCTGTTAGGGAGGGAGTTCCAGGACTTTGACCCACGACAGGTGATTTATTTCCAAGTCAGGAAGGCACACAAAACAAAAAGATTGACAAGGACAATCCCAGAACTGAGAGGTTAGAAGGATCAGGAAAGACTGAACAGGCCGGGGCTCTTTTCTCTAGAAAAGAGAAGGCCGAGGGGGTGACCTGATCGAGCTCTTTAAAATGACGGAGGGGGTTTCAATGGGGTCAATGTAGAGAAGATGTTTCCCCTTGTTAGGGGGGGGAGAGACCAGAACTAGGGCCCATCAATATAAGACAGTCACTAATAAATCCGATGGGGAATTCAGGAGAAACTCCTTCACCCAGAGAGTGGGGAGAATGTGGGACTCGCTCCCACAGGGAGTGGTCGAGGTGAATAGTATCGATACATTTAAGGGGGAAGCTGGATAAACACATGAGGGAGAAAGGAGTAGAAGGATATGGTGATGGGGGGAGATGGAGAGGGGGGTGGGGGGGAGACTCGTGTGGGGCACAAACACCGGCAGATGGGCCGAATGGCCTGGTTCGGTGCTGCGTCGCTTTGTGAAACCAGTGAACATGACCTCTGTTTGAAGGTGGCATTAGATTCAAATCTGATGTGTGGAAAGGTTATTTCAGTGAAGGAATGGTTAATCTAGGGAACAAGCTCCCCAGTGAGATGGTGGGGGCTTCTAATGCTGATTCCTTCAAATCCAGATATGATCATGGCCGAACTTCATGCTCAATTGTATTTTCCTGCACTACCCTTGGTATCCAAAAATCTCTCAAAACTCTGACTTGAACACATGAATGATTGAGCTTCCACAGTCTTCGGGGGTAGAGGATTCCAAATATGCACAACCCTCTGAGTGAAGAAAATTCTCCCCATCTCAGTCCAAAATGGCCAACCCCTTACCCTGAGGCTGTGGCATTGCACATGTCCCCCGTGTTTCAGGTCCGCCCACGAGGGGAAAGACCCTCTCAGCACCGACCCTGTCAAACCCTCCAAGAATTTCACACACTTCAATGTAATTACCTCTCATTCTCCCAAACTCCAGGGAATATATATATATAACATATATAGGCCCATTCTACTCAATCCCTCCCTTTAGGACAACCCGCTCGTCCCAGGAATAAGTCATCGCTTTAATGTTTCAGGTCAATGACCTTTCTTTAGGATCGCGGAACGTTCCAGATACAGCTCTGTCTGAAGCAAGGAGGTTTGAAGCAGAGGAAGAATACAAGAGAAGGTCTCTGGTCGGGAAGAAGGAAATGACAAGAGGGGTGATTCTTCACAGCAAAAGGTGATGGTAACGGGAGAGATAAAAAGACGGGAGATGGGTTCAGAGAAGGTGCAGTGCCAATAGCAGAACCATCACCAACAGGCTGAACAATGGTTACCGTACAGGTTGGCTCACACAGGACACCCTGTGGCTAAAGTACAGAAAGCAACTCAGAAAGAGTTGGATTCATATAGCGCCGCAGGACACCCCAGAGTGCTTCACAGCCAATGAAGTACTTTAGAAATGTAGTCACTGTTCTAACATAGGAAACACGGCAGCCAATGTGCCCACAGCAAGATCCCACACACAGCAATGTGATAATGACCCAGATCATCTGTTGTTCAGTGAGGTTGGTTGAGGGATAAATATTGGCTCCAGGACACCGGGGAGAACTCCCCCCTGCTCTTCTTCCAATAGTGGCCATGGGATCTTTTACACCCACCCGAGAGAGCAGACGGGGCCTCGGTTTAATGTCTCATCCTGAAAGACGGCACCTCCGACAGTGCGGCGCTCCCTCAGCACTGACCCTCCGACAGTGCGGCATTCCCTCAGCACTGACCCTCCGACAGTGCAGCGCTCCCTCAGTACAGACCCTCCGACAGTGCGGCGCTCCCTCAGCACTGACCCTCCAATAGTGCAGCACTCCCACAGTACTGACCCTCTGACAGTGCAGCACTCCCTCAGTACAGACCCTCTGACAGTGCGGCGCTCCCTCAGCACTGACCCTCCGACAGTGCAGCACTCCCTCAGTACAGACCCTCCGACAGTGCAGCGCTCCCTCAGCACTGACCCTCCGACAGTGCGGCGCTCCCACAGCACTGACCCTCCGACAGTGAAGCGCTCCCTCAGTACTGACCCTCTGACAGTGAAGCGCTCCCTCAGTACAGACCCTCCGACAGTGCAGCACTCCCTCAGCACTGACCCTCTGACAGTGCGGTGCTCTCAGTGCTGATCCTCCTCCTGGATCATGGGGCTCTGGTCTCTGAGTGGGCCTCAGAAGCACAACGGTTGAATGAGGGTCAGTATTATTTTCTGGGGTTGTTGTGCATGATGTTTGTGATAGGGAGCGTTTGGCATTAGCCAGTTTAAGTGTTGGATGTGTGTATATAGAAGTGAATTGGGCCTGAACAGAGCATTTTCTTTTAACTGTAGTGAATTTTGCCCAGTGATTGAATTAAAATCAGAATGTTACACACTTTGTAATCAGCACCTGGAAAAGGGATAAACAGATTGAGAATCTTTCTTCTTTACAAACCCGTGTCTCACCATTTAGACCCATCACAGAATCATCTTCGATCTTTCTCATCGGCAGCGAGGGGGACCTTCACATCTCGAGCTCACATCCTCCCCGGGATGGGACTGGATTCAAACTCCTTCAAAAGATCAACAACTTGCATTTATATAGCGCCCTTAACTCAGTTAAACAATCCAAGGGGTTTCAGGGGAGTGAAAAATCAGACAAGCATTTGGAGGCAAGCCACACAAGGGAGTTTGGAGCATAATGGAGGGGGTGAGGAGGGTGGCAGATGAATGGGAGTCGGGGGGCGAAGGGGAGCGGGGGTGTGAGGCAACGATGGGAGGATTTGGGGAGAGCAAGGGAGAGTTGGAAATTAGTGGGGGGCCGGTGGGAAGGTAGGTGGGTTTGATATGGGTTGGGGGGGGTGGGGACGTGTCCTTGGGTGGGTTGTGTTGGAGATTTGATGGGAGTGTTTATTGGAGGAGTGGGGATGTGGTGGGAGGAGGGGGGTGTTGAGCGATGAGGGAACTGAGGGGTGTCCTTGATGGGTAAGTTTGAGGTTGAGAGTGTTAATGGAGGGGGGGAGGGGGTGTTGATGAGGGGTTTTTGGGAGTGGGATGTCGGGGGTTTGTGTGCAGCAGTTTGGGTCAATGGGGTTCGATCGGGGGTTTTGTGGGGTGGGGGTGTTTGACAGAGTTTTCGGGAGTAGTTTGTTGTGGGAACTTAGATGTAATGGAGCTATTTGATGGGGGCTATTTGATGGGGGATGGGGCTATTTGATGGGGGCTATTTGATGGGGACTGGGCTGATAAGACCATAAGACATAGGAGTAGGCCATTCGGCCCATCGAGTCTGCTCCACCATTCAATGAGATCATGGCTGATCTGATAATCCTCAACTCCACTTTCCTGCCTTTTCCCCATAACTCTTGATTCCCTTACTGATTAAAAATCTGTCTCAGCCTTGAATATACTCAATGACCCAGCCTCTACAGCCCTCTGCAGTAAAGAATTCCACAGATTGACTACCCTCTGAGAGAAGAAATCCCTCCTCATCTCTGTGTTAAATGGGTGACCCCTTACTCTGAGATTATGCCCTCTGGTCCTAGACTCTCCCACAAGGGGAAACAACCTCTCAGCATCTCCCCTGTCAAGCCCCCTAAGAATCCTATACGTTTCAGTAAGGTCGCCTCTCATTCTCCTAAACTCCAGTGAGTACAGACCCAACCTACTCAACCTCACCTCATAAGAAAATCCCTCCATACCCGGGATCAACCAAGTGAACCTTCTCTGAACTGCCTCCAATACCAGTATATCTTTCCTTAGATAAGGGGACCCAGAACTGTTCACAATATTCTAGGTGTGGTCTAACTAGTGCCTTGTATAGTTTTAGCAAGACTTCCCTATTTTTATACTCCATTCCCTTTGAAATAAAGGCCAACATTCCATTTGCCTTCCCTATTACCTGCTGAACTTGTATGTTAGCATTTTGGGATTCATGCACGAGGACCCCCAAATAACTCTGTGCTGCAGCTTTCTTCAGTCTTTCTCCATTTAAATAATATTCAGCTCCTCTATTCTTCCTGTCAAAGTGCATAACCTCACATTTTCCCACATTATATTCCATCTGCCACGTTTTTGTCCATTCACTTAACCTGTCTATATCCCTCTGTAGACTCCTTGTGTCATCCTCATCACTTGCCTGAGGTTATTTGATGGGGGATATTCGATGGGGGTGTAGCTATTTGATGGGGAGGAGCTATTTGATGGGGATGGGGCTATTTGGTGGGGGTGGGGCTATTTGATGGAGGTATTTGATGGGGGTGGGTTTATTTGATGGGGGTGTTTGATGGGGATGGGGGTGTTTAGTGGGGGGTGTTTGATGGGGATGGGGGTGTTTGATGGGGATGGGGGTGTTTGATGGGGATGGGGGTGTTTGATGGGGTTGGGGCCGTTTGATGGGGATGGGAGCGTTTAATGGGGGTGTTTGACGTGGGTGTTTGATGGGGATGGGGGTGTTTGATGGGGATGGGGGTGTTTGATGGGGATGGGGGTGTTTGATGGGGATATTTGATGGAGGTGGGGCTATTTGATGGGGGTGGGTCTTTTTGATGGGAGTGGGGCTATTTGATGGGGATGGGGGTGTTTGATGGGGATGGGGGTGTTTGATGGGGAAGGGGGTGTTTGATGGGGAAGGGGGTGTTTGATGGGGGGTGTTTGATGGGGATGGGGGTATTTGATGGGGATGGGGGCGTTTGTTGGGGATGGAGGTGTTTGATGGGGATGGGGGCGTTTGATGGGGATGGGGGTGTTTGATGGGGGTGAGGGTGTTTGACGGGGATGGGGGTGTTTGATGGGGATGGGGGTGTTTGATGGGGATGGGGGTGTTTGATGGGGGTGAGGGTGTTTGATGGGGATGGGGGTGTTTGATGGGGCTGGGGGTGTTTGATGGGGATGGGGGTGTTTGATGGGGATATTTGATGGAGTTGGGGCTACTTGATGGGGGTGGTCTTTTTGATGGGGGTGGGGCTATTTGATGGGACTATTTGACGGGGGTGGGGCTATATGATGGCGGTGTTTGATGTGGATGGGGGTGTTTGTTGGGGGTGTTTAATGGGGATGGGGTTGTCTGATGGGGATAGGGGTGTTTAATGGGGGTGTTTGATGGGGATGGGTGTGTTTGATGGGCGTGTTTGATGGGGGTGTTTGATGGGGATGGGGCTGTTTGATGGGGATGGGGCCGTTTGATGGGGATGGGAGTGTTTAATGGGGGTGTTTGACGTGGGTGTTTGATGGGGATGGGGGTGTTTAATGGGAGTGTTTGATGGGGATGTTTGATGGGGATGGGGGTGTTTGATGGGGATTGTGGTGTTTGATGAGGATGGGGGTGTTTGATGGGGATGGGGGCATTTGATGGGGAAGGGGGTGTTTGATGGGGGTGTTTGATGGGGATGGGAGTGTTTGATGGGGATGGGAGTGTTTGATGGGGATGGGGGTGTTTGATGGGGATGCGGGCGTTTGTTGGGGATGGGGGTGTTTGATGGGGGTGAGGGTGTTTGATGGGGATGGGGGTGTTTGATGGGGATGGGGGTGTTTGATGGGGATATTTGATGGAGTTGGGGCTATTTGATGGGGGTGGTCTTTTTGATGGGGGTGGGGCTATTTGATGGGACTACTTGACGGGGGTGGGGCTATATGATGGCGGTGTTTGATGTGGATGGGGGTGTTTGATGGGGATGGGTGTGCTTGATGGAGGTGTTTGATGGGGATGGGGGTGTTTGATGGGGATGGGGGTATTTGATGGGGGTGTTTGATGGGGATGGGGGTGCTTGATGTGGGTGTTTGATGGGGATGGGGGTACTTGATGTGGGTGTTTGATGGGGATGTGGGTGTTTGATGGGGATGGGTGTGTTTGATGGGGATGGGGTTATTTGATGGGGGTGTTTGATGGTGATGGGGGTATTTGATGGGGGTGTTTGATGGGGATGGGGGTGTTTGATGGGGATGGGGGTGTTTGATGGGGATGTGGTGTTTGATGGGGATGGGGGTATTTGATGGGGGTGTTTGATGGATATGGGGGTATTTGATGGGGGTGTTTGTTGGGGATGGGGATGTTTGATGGGGATGGAGTGTTTGATGGGGATGTGGGTGTATGAAGGGGGTGTTTGTTGGGGATGCGGGTGTTTGATGGGGATGGGGGTGTTTGATGGGGATGGGGGTATTAGATGGGGTTGTTTGATGGGGATGGGGGTATTTGAAGGGGGTGTTTGTTGGGGATGGGTGTGTTTGATGGGGATGGGGGTGTTTGATGGGGATGGGGGTATTTGATGGGCGTGTTTGATGGGGATGGGGGTATTTGATGGGCGTGTTTGATGGGGATAGGGGTGTTTGATGGGGGTGTTTGTTGGGGATGGGGTGTATGATGGGGATGGGGGTGTTTGATGGGGATGGGCTTGTTTGACGGGGATAGGGGAGTTTGATGGGGGTGTTTGTTGGGGATGGGGGTGTATGATGGGGATGGGGTGTTTGTTGGGCGTGTTTGATGGGGATGGGGGTATATGATGGGCGTGTTTGATGGGGATGGGGGTGTTTTGATGGGGCTGGGGCTGTTTGTTGGGGATGGGGTGTATGATCGGGATGGGGATGGGGGTGTTTGATGGGGATGGGGGTGTTTGATGGGCGTGTTTGATGGGGGTGTTTGATGGGGATGGGGTGTATGATGGGGATGGGGTGTTTGATGGGGATGGGGGTATTTGATGGGCTTGTTTGATGGGGATAGGGGTGTTTGATGGGCGTATTTGATGGGGGTGTTGATGGGGATGGGGTGTATGATGGGGATGGGGGTGTTTGATGGGGATGCGGGCGTTTGTTGGGGATGGGGGTGTTTGATGGGGGTGAGGGTGTTTGATGGGGATGGGGGTGTTTGATGGGGATGGGGGTGTTTGATGGGGATATTTGATGGAGTTGGGGCTATTTGATGGGGGTGGTCTTTTTGATGGGGGTGGGGCTATTTGATGGGACTACTTGACGGGGGTGGGGCTATATGATGGCGGTGTTTGATGTGGATGGGGGTGTTTGATGGGGATGGGTGTGCTTGATGGAGGTGTTTGATGGGGATGGGGGTGTTTGATGGGGATGGGGGTATTTGATGGGGGTGTTTGATGGGGATGGGGGTGCTTGATGTGGGTGTTTGATGGGGATGGGGGTACTTGATGTGGGTGTTTGATGGGGATGTGGGTGTTTGATGGGGATGGGTGTGTTTGATGGGGATGGGGTTATTTGATGGGGGTGTTTGATGGTGATGGGGGTATTTGATGGGGGTGTTTGATGGGGATGGGGGTGTTTGATGGGGATGGGGGTGTTTGATGGGGATGTGGTGTTTGATGGGGATGGGGGTATTTGATGGGGGTGTTTGATGGATATGGGGGTATTTGATGGGGGTGTTTGTTGGGGATGGGGATGTTTGATGGGGATGGAGTGTTTGATGGGGATGTGGGTGTATGAAGGGGGTGTTTGTTGGGGATGCGGGTGTTTGATGGGGATGGGGGTGTTTGATGGGGATGGGGGTATTAGATGGGGTTGTTTGATGGGGATGGGGGTATTTGAAGGGGGTGTTTGTTGGGGATGGGTGTGTTTGATGGGGATGGGGGTGTTTGATGGGGATGGGGGTATTTGATGGGCATGTTTGATGGGGATGGGGGTATTTGATGGGCGTGTTTGATGGGGATAGGGGTGTTTGATGGGGGTGTTTGTTGGGGATGGGGTGTATGATGGGGATGGGGGTGTTTGATGGGGATGGGCTTGTTTGACGGGGATAGGGGAGTTTGATGGGGGTGTTTGTTGGGGATGGGGGTGTATGATGGGGATGGGGTGTTTGTTGGGCGTGTTTGATGGGGATGGGGGTATATGATGGGCGTGTTTGATGGGGATGGGGGTGTTTTGATGGGGCTGGGGCTGTTTGTTGGGGATGGGGTGTATGATCGGGATGGGGATGGGGGTGTTTGATGGGGATGGGGGTGTTTGATGGGCGTGTTTGATGGGGGTGTTTGATGGGGATGGGGTGTATGATGGGGATGGGGTGTTTGATGGGGATGGGGGTATTTGATGGGCTTGTTTGATGGGGATAGGGGTGTTTGATGGGCGTATTTGATGGGGGTGTTGATGGGGATGGGGTGTATGATGGGGATGGGGGTGTTTGATGGGGATGGGGGTGTTTGATGGGGGTGTTTAATGGGGATAGGGGTGTTTGATGGGCGTGTTTGATGGGGGTGTTTGATGGGGATGGGGGTGTTTGATGGGCGTGTTTGATGGGGATGGGGGTATTTGATGGGGTTGTTTGCTGGTGATGGGGTATTTGATGGGGGTGTTTGTTGGGGATGGGGGTGTTTGATGGGGATGGGGGTGTTTGATGGGAATGGGGGTGTTTGATGGGGATGGGGGTATTTGATGGGCATGTTTGATGGGGATGGGGGTATTTGATGGGCTTGTTTGATGGGGATAGGGGTGTTTGATGAGGTTGGGGGTGTTTGAAGGGGGTGTTTGTTGGGGATGGGGGTGTATGATGGGGATGGGGTGTTTGTTGGGCGTGTTTGATGGGGATGGGGGTATTTGATGGGCGTGTTTGATGGGGGTGGGGGTGTTTTGATGGGGCTGGGGCTGTTTGTTGGGGATGGGGTGTATGATCGGGATGGGGATGGGGGTGTTTGATGGGGGTGTTTGATGGGGATGGGGGTGTTTGATGGGCGTGTTTGATGGGGGTGTTTGATGGGGATGGGGGTGCTTGATGGGCGTGTTTGATGAGGGTGTTTGATGGGGATGGGGTGTATGATGGGGATGGGGTGTTTGATGGGGATGGGGGTATTTGATGGGCGTGTTTGATGGGGGTGTTTGATGGGGATGGGGTGTATGATGGGGATGGGGTGTTTGATGGGGATGGGGGTATTTGATGGGCTTGTTTGATGGGGATAGGGGTGTTTGATGGGCATGTTTGATGGGGGTGTTTGATGGGGAAGGGGGTGTTTGATGGGCGTGTTTGATGGGGGTGTTTGATGGGGATGGGGGTGTTTGATGGGGATGGGGTGTATGATGGGGATGGGGTGTTTGATGGGGATGGGGGTATTTGATGGGCTTGTTTGATGGGGATGGGCGTGTTTGATGGGGGTGTTTGTTGGGGATGGGGTTGTTTGATGGGGATGGGGGTTTTTGTTGGGGATGGGGGTGTTTGATGGGCGTGTTTGATGGGGATGGGGGTGTTTGATGAGGTTGGGGGTGTTTGATGGGGATGGGGGTGTTTGATGGGGATGGGGGTGTTTGATGTGGATGGGGTGTTTGATGGGGATGGGGGTGTTTGATGAGGTTGGGGGTGTTTGATTGGGATGGGGGTGTTTGACGAGGTTGGGGTGTTTGATGGGGGTGTTTGTTGGGGATGGGGGTGTTTGATGGGGATGGGGGTGTTTGTTGGGGATGGGGGTGTTTGATGGGGATGGGGGTGTTTGATGGGGATGGGGGTGTTTGATGCGGATGGGGGTGTTTGATGAGGTTGGGGGTGTTTGATGGGGATGGGGGTGTTTGATGTGGATGGGGGTGTTTGATGGGGATGGGGGTGTTTGTTGGGGATGGGGGTGTTTGATGGGGATGGGGTTGTTTGATGGGGATGGTGGTGTTTGATGGGGATGGGGGTGTTTGATGAGGTTGGGGGTGTTTGATGGGGATGGGGGTGTTTGATGGGGATGGGGGTGTTTGATGGGGATGGGGGTATTTGATGGGGGTGTTTGATGGGGATAGTGGTGTTTGATGGGGATGGGGATGTTTGATGGGGATGGGGGTGCTTGATGTGGGTGTTTGATGGGGATGGGGGTACTTGATGTGGGTGTTTGATGGGGATGGGGTGTTTGTTGGGGATGTGGGTGTTTGATGGGGATGGGGTGTTTGATGGGGATGGGGGTGTTTGATGGGGATGGGGTTATTTGATGGGGGTGTTTGATGGTGATGGGGGTGTTTGATGGGGGTGTTTGATGGGGATGGGGGTGTTTGATGGGGATGTGGTGTTTGATGGGGATGGGGGTATTTGATGGGGGTGTTTGATGGGTATGGGGGTATTTGATGGGGGTGTTTGTTGGGGATGGGGATGCTTGATGGGGATGGAGTGTTTGATGGGGATGTGGGTGTATGAAGGGGGTGTATGATGGGGGCGTTTGATGTGGAAGGGGGTGTTTGATGGGGATGGGGATGTTTGATGGGGATGGAGTGTTTGATGGGGATGGGGGTGTATGAAGTGGGTGTTTGTTGGGGATGGGTATGTTTGATGGGGATGGGGGTATTTGATGGGGATGGGGGTATTTGATGGGGTTGTTTGATGGGGATGGGGGTATTTGATGTGGGTGTTTGTTGGGGATGGGCGTGTTTGATGGGGATGGGGGTGTTTGATGGGGATGGGGGTATTTGATGGACGTGTTTGATGGGGATGGGAGTATTTGATGGGGTTGTTTGATGGGGATGGGGGTATTTGATGGGGGTGTTTGTTGGGGATGGGGGTGTTTGTTGGGGATGGGGGTGTATGATGGGGATGGGGTGTTTGTTGGGGATGGGGTGTATGATCGGGATGGGGATGGGGGTGTTTGATGGGGGTGTTTGATGGGGATGGGGGTGTTTGATGGGCGCGTTTGATGGGGGTGTTTGATGGGGATGGGGGTGTTTGATGGGGATGGGGGTATTTGAAGGGGATGGGGGTGTATGAAGTGGGTGTTTGTTGGGGATGGGTATATTTGATGGGGATGGGGGTATTTGATGGGGTTGGGGGTATTTGATGGGGTTGTTTGATGGGGATGGGGGTATTTGATGTGGGTGTTTGTTGGGGATGGGCGTGTTTGATGGGGATGGGGGTATTTGATGGGCGTGTTTGATGGGGATGGGAGTATTTGATGGGGTTGTTTGATGGGGATGGGGGTATTTGATGGGGGTGTTTGTTGGGGATGGGGGTGTTTGTTGGGGATGGGGGTGTATGATGGGGATGGGGTGTTTGTTGGGGATGGGGTGTAGGATCGGGATGGGGATGGGGGTGTTTGATGGGGATGTTTGATGGGGATGGGGTGTATGATGGGGATGGGGTGTTTGATGGGGATGGGGGTATTTGATGGGCGTGTTTGATGGGCGTGTTTGATGGGAATGGGGTGTATGATGGGGATGGGGTGTTTGATGGGGATGGGGGTATTTGATGGGCTTGTTTAATGGGGATAGGGGTGTTTGATGGGGATGGGGCTGTTTGATGGGCGTGTTTGATGGGGATGGGGGTGTTTGATGGGGATGGGGTGTATGATGGGGATGGGGTGTTTGATGGGGATGGGGGTATTTGATGGGCATGTTTGATGGGCGTGTTTGATGGGAATGGGGTGTATGATGGGGATGGGGTGTTTGATGGGGATGGGGGTATTTGATGGGCTTGTTTAATGGGGATAGGGGTGTTTGATGGGGGTGTTTGATGGGGATGGGGCTGTTTGATGGGCGTGTTTGATGGGGGTGTTTGATGGGGATGGGGGTGTTTGATGGGGATGGGGTGTATGATGGGGATGGGGTGTTTGATGGGGATGGGGGTATTTGATGGGCTTGTTTGATGGGGATAGGGGTGTTTGATGGGCGTGTTTGATGGGGGTGTTTGATGGGGATGGGGGCGTTTGATGGGTGTGTTTGATGGGGATGGGGGTGTTTGATGGGGGTGTTTGATGGGGATGGGGTGTATGATGGGGATGGGGTGTTTGATGGGGATGGGGGTATTTGATGGGCTTGTTTGATGGGGATGGGTGTGTTTGATGGGGGTGTTTGTTGGGGATGGGGTTGTTTGATGGGGATGGGGGTTTTTGTTGGAGATGGGGGTGTTTGATGGGTGTGTTTGATGGGGATGGGGGTGTTTGATGAGGTTGGGTGTGTTTGATGGGGGTGTTTGTTGGGGATGGGGGTGTTTGATGGGGATGGGGGTGTTTGATGGGGATGGGGGTGTTTGATGGGGATGGGGGTGTTTGATGAGGTTGGGGGTGTTTGATGGGGATGAGGGTGTTTGATGAGGTTGGGGGTGTTTGATGAGGTTGGGGGTGTTTGATGGGGATGGGGGTGTTTGATGAGGTTGGGGGTGTTTGATGGGGATGAGGGTGTTTGATGAGGTTGGGGGTGTTTGATGAGGTTGGGGGTGTTTGTTGGGGATGGGGGTGTTTGATGGGGATGGGGGTGTTTGATGAGGTTGGGGGTGTTTGATGAGGTTGGGGGTGTTTGATGGGGATGAGGGTGTTTGATGGGGATGGGGGTGTTTGATGGGGATGGGAGTGTTTGTTGCGGATGGGGGTGTTTGATGGGGATGGGGGTGTTTGATGGGGGATGGTGGTGTTTGATGGGGATGGGGGTGTTTGATGAGTTTGGGGGTGTTTTATGGGGATGGGGGTGTTTGATGGGGATGGGGGTGTTTGATGGGGATGGGGGTGTTTGATGAGGTTGGGGGTGTTTGATGGGGATGGGGGTGTTTGATGGGTATAGGGGTGTTTGATGAGGTTGGGGTTGTTTGATGGGGGTGTTTGTTGGGGATGGGGGTGTTTGATGGGGATGGGGGTGTTTGATGGTGTTGGGGGTGTTTGATGGGGATGGGGGTGTTTGATGGGGATGGGGGTGCTTGATGTGGGTGTTTGATGGGGATGGGGGTACTTGATGTGGGTGTTTGATGGGGATGGGGTGTTTGTTGGGGATGTGGGTGTTTGATGGGGATGGGGTGTTTGATGGGGATGGGGGTGTTTGATGGGGGTGTTTGATGGGGATGGGGGTGTTTGATGGGGATGTGGTGTTTGATGGGGATGGGGGTATTTGATGGGGGTGTTTGATGGGTATGGGGGTATTTGTTGGGGGTGTTTGTTGGGGATGGGGATGTTTGATGGGGATGGAGTGTTTGATGGGGATGGGGGTGTATGAAGTGGGTGTTTGTTGGGGATGGGTATATTTGATGGGGATGGGGGTATTTGATGGGGTTGGGGGTATTTGATGGGGTTGTTTGATGGGGATGGGGGTATTTGATGTGGGTGTTTGTTGGGGATGGGCGTGTTTGATGGGGATGGGGGTATTTGATGGGCGTGTTTGATGGGGATGGGAGTATTTGATGGGGTTGTTTAATGGGGATAGGGGTGTTTGATGGGGGTGTTTGATGGGGATGGGGCTGTTTGATGGGCGTGTTTGATGGGGGTGTTTGATGGGGATGGGGTGTATGATGGGGATGGGGTGTTTGATGGGGATGGGGGTATTTGATGGGCTTGTTTGATGGGGATAGGGGTGTTTGATGGGCGTGTTTGATGGGGGTGTTTGATGGGGATGGGGGTGTTTGATGGGCGTGTTTGGTGGGGATGGGGGTGTTTGATGGGGGTGTTTGATGGGGATGGGGTGTATGATGGGGATGGGGTGTTTGATGGTGATGGGGGTATTTGATGGGCTTGTTTGATGGGGATGGGTGTGTTTGATGGGGGTGTTTGTTGGGGATGGGGTTGTTTGATGGGGATGGGGGTTTTTGTTGGAGATGGGGGTGTTTGATGGGCGTGTTTGATGGGGATGGGGGTGTTTGATGAGGTTGGGTGTGTTTGATGGGGGTGTTTGTTGGGGATGGGGGTGTTTGATGGGGATGGGGGTGTTTGATGGGGATGGGGGTGTTTGATGGGGATGGGGTTGTTTGATGAGGTTGGGGGTGTTTGATGGGGATGAGGGTGTTTGATGAGGTTGGGGGTGTTTGATGAGGTTGGGGGTGTTTGATGGGGATGGGGGTGTTTGATGAGGTTGGGGGTGTTTGATGGGGATGAGGGTGTTTGATGAGGTTGGGGGTGTTTGATGAGGTTGGGGGTGTTTGTTGGGGATGGGGGTGTTTGATGGGGATGGGGGTGTTTGATGAGGTTGGGGGTGTTTGATGAGGTTGGGGTTGTTTGATGGGGATGGGGGTGTTTGATGGGGATGGGGGTGTTTGATGGGGATGGGAGTGTTTGTTGGGGATGGGGGTGTTTGATGGGGATGGGGGTGTTTGATGGGGGATGGTGGTGTTTGATGGGGATGGGGGTGTTTGATGAGGTTGGGGGTGTTTTATGGGGATGGGGGTGTTTGATGGGGATGGGGGTGTTTGATGGGGATGGGGGTGTTTGATGAGGTTGGGGGTGTTTGATGGGGATGGGGGTGTTTGATGGGTATAGGGGTGTTTGATGGGGATGGGGGTGGTGGATGGGGTGTTTGATGAGGTTGGGGGTGTTTGATGGGGATGGGGGTGTTTGATGAGGTTGGGGGTGTTTGATGGGGATGGGGGTGTTTGATGGGGTTGGGGGTGTTTGATGGGGATGGGGGTGTTTGATGGGGATGGGGGTGGTGGATGGGGTGTTTGATGAGGTTGGGGGTGTTTGATGGGGATGGGGGTGTTTGATGGGGATGGGGGTGTTTGATGAGGTTGGGGGTGTTTGATGGGGATGGGGGTGTTTGATGGGAATAGGGGTGTTTGATGAGGTTGGGGGTGTTTGATGGGGGTATTTGTTGGGGATGGGGGTGTTTGTTGGGGATGGGGGTGTCTGATGGGGATAGGGGTGTTTGATGGGGATGGGAGTGTTTGATGAGGTTGCTGGTGTTTGATGAGGTTGGGGGTGTTTGATGGGGATGGGGGTGTTTGATGAGGTTGGGGGTGTTTGATGAGGTTGGGGGTGTTTGATGAGGTTGGGGGTGTTTGATGAGGTTGGTGGTGTTTGATGAGGTTGGGGGTGTTTGATGGGGATGGGGGTGTTTGTTGGGGATGGGGGTGTTTGATGGGGGTGGTGGTGTTTGATGAGGTTGGGGGTGTTTGATGGGGATGGGGGTGTTTGATGAGGTTGGTGGTGTTTGATGGGGATGGGGGTGTTTGATGGGGATGGGGGTGTTTGTTGGGGATGGGGGTGTTTGATGGGGATGGGGGTGTTTGATGAGGTTGGGGGTGTTTGTTGGGGATGGGGGTGTTTGATGAGGTTGGGGGTGTTTGATGGGGGTGGTGGTGTTTGATGAGATTGGGGGTGTTTGATGGTGATGGGTGTGTTTGTTTGGGATGGGGGTGTTTGAGGGGGATGGGGGTGTTTGATGGGAATAGGGGTGTTTGATGAGGTTGGGGTTGTTTGATGGGGGTGTTTGTTGGGGATGAGGGTGTTTGAGGGGGATGGGGGTATTTGAGGGGGATGAGTGTGTTTGATGGGGATGAGTGTGTTTGTTGGCGATGGGGGTGTTTGATGGGGATGAGTGTGTTTGATGGGGATGAGTGTGTTTGTTGGGGATGGGGGTGTTTGATGGGGATGGGTGTGTTTGATGGGGATGGGGGTATTTGAGGGGGATGGGGTGTTTGATGGGGATGGGGGTGTTTGATGGGGATGGGGGTGTTTGATGAGGTTGGGGGTGTTTGATGGGGATGAGGGTGTTTGATGAGGTTGGGGGTGTTTGATGAGGTTGGGGGTGTTTGATGGGGATGGGGGTGTTTGATGAGGTTGGGGGTGTTTGATGGGGATGAGGGTGTTTGATGAGGTTGGGGGTGTTTGATGAGGTTGGGGGTGTTTGTTGGGGATGGGGGTGTTTGATGGGGATGGGGGTGTTTGATGAGGTTGGGGGTGTTTGATGAGGTTGGGGGTGTTTGATGGGGATGGGGGTGTTTGATGGGGATGGGGGTGTTTGATGGGGATGGGAGTGTTTGTTGGGGATGGGGGTGTTTGATGGGGATGGGGGTGTTTGATGGGGGATGGTGGTGTTTGATGGGGATGGGGGTGTTTGATGAGGTTGGGGGTGTTTTATGGGGATGGGGGTGTTTGATGAGGTTGGGGGTGTTTGATGGGGATGGGGGTGTTTGATGGGTATAGGGGTGTTTGATGGGGATGGGGGTGGTGGATGGGGTGTTTGATGAGGTTGGGGGTGTTTGATGGGGATGGGGGTGTTTGATGGGGATGGGGGTGTTTGATGAGGTTGGGGGTGTTTGATGGGGATGGGGGTGTTTGATGGGGTTGGGGGTGTTTGATGGGGATGGGGGTGTTTGATGGGGATGGGGGTGGTGGATGGGGTGTTTGATGAGGTTGGGGGTGTTTGATGGGGATGGGGGTGTTTGATGGGGATGGGGGTGTTTGATGAGGTTGGGGGTGTTTGATGGGGATGGGGGTGTTTGATGGGAATAGGGGTGTTTGATGAGGTTGGGGGTGTTTGATGGGGGTATTTGTTGGGGATGGGGGTGTTTGATGGGGATGGGGGTGTCTGATGGGGATAGGGGTGTTTGATGGGGATGGGAGTGTTTGATGAGGTTGGTGGTGTTTGATAAGGTTGGGGGTGTTTGATGGGGATGGGGGTGTTTGATGAGGTTGGGGGTGTTTGATGAGGTTGGGGGTGTTTGATGGGGATGGGGGTGTTTGATGAGGTTGGGGGTGTTTGATGGGGATGAGGGTGTTTGATGAGGTTGGGGGTGTTTGATGAGGTTGGGGGTGTTTGTTGGGGATGGGGGTGTTTGATGGGGATGGGGGTGTTTGATGAGGTTGGGGGTGTTTGATGAGGTTGGGGTTGTTTGATGGGGATGGGGGTGTTTGATGGGGATGGGGGTGTTTGATGGGGATGGGAGTGTTTGTTGGGGATGGGGGTGTTTGATGGGGATGGGGGTGTTTGATGGGGGATGGTGGTGTTTGATGGGGATGGGGGTGTTTGATGAGGTTGGGGGGTGTTTTATGGGGATGGGGGTGTTTGATGGGGATGGGGGTGTTTGATGGGG
This sequence comes from Carcharodon carcharias, assembly GCF_017639515.1. Taxonomy (NCBI): domain Eukaryota; kingdom Metazoa; phylum Chordata; class Chondrichthyes; order Lamniformes; family Lamnidae; genus Carcharodon; species Carcharodon carcharias. The sequence continues at coordinate 1,025,855 of NW_024470767.1, forward strand.
ATGGGGGTGTTTGATGAGGTTGGGGGTGTTTGATGGGGATGGGGGTGTTTGATGGGTATAGGGGTGTTTGATGGGGATGGGGGTGGTGGATGGGGTGTTTGATGAGGTTGGGGGTGTTTGATGGGGATGGGGGTGTTTGATGGGATGGGGGTGTTTGATGAGGTGGGGTGTTTGATGGGGATGGGGGTGTTTGATGGGGTTGGGGGTGTTTGATGGGGATGGGGGTGTTTGATGGGGATGGGGGTGGTGGATGGGGTGTTTGATGAGGTTGGGGGTGTTTGATGGGGATGGGGGTGTTTGATGGGGATGGGGGTGTTTGATGAGGTTGGGGGTGTTTGATGGGGATGGGGGTGTTTGATGGGAATAGGGGTGTTTGATGAGGTTGGGGGTGTTTGATGGGGGTATTTGTTGGGGATGGGGGTGTTTGATGGGGATGGGGGTGTCTGATGGGGATAGGGGTGTTTGATGGGGATGGGAGTGTTTGATGAGGTTGCTGGTGTTTGATGAGGTTGGGGGTGTTTGATGGGGATGGGGGTGTTTGATGAGGTTGGGGGTGTTTGATGAGGTTGGGGGTGTTTGATGAGGTTGGGGGTGTTTGATGAGGTTGGTGGTGTTTGATGAGGTTGGGGGTGTTTGATGGGGATGGGGGTGTTTGTTGGGGATGGGGGTGTTTGATGGGGGTGGTGGTGTTTGATGAGGTTGGGGGTGTTTGATGGGGATGGGGGTGTTTGATGAGGTTGGTGGTGTTTGATGGGGATGGGGGTGTTTGATGGGGATGGGGGTGTTTGTTGGGGATGGGGGTGTTTGATGGGGATGGGGGTGTTTGATGAGGTTGGGGGTGTTTGTTGGGGATGGGGGTGTTTGATGAGGTTGGGGGTGTTTGATGGGGGTGGTGGTGTTTGATGAGATTGGGGGTGTTTGATGGTGATGGGTGTGTTTGTTTGGGATGGGGTGTTTGAGGGGGATGGGGGTGTTTGATGGGAATAGGGGTGTTTGATGAGGTTGGGGTTGTTTGATGGGGGTGTTTGTTGGGGATGAGGGTGTTTGAGGGGGATGGGGGTATTTGAGGGGGATGAGTGTGTTTGATGGGGATGAGTGTGTTTGTTGGCGATGGGGGTGTTTGATGGGGATGAGTGTGTTTGATGGGGATGAGTGTGTTTGTTGGGGATGGGGGTGTTTGATGGGGATGGGTGTGTTTGATGGGGATGGGGGTATTTGAGGGGGATGGGGGTGTTTGATGGGGATGGGGGTGTTTGATGGGGATGGGGGTGTTTGATGAGGTTGGGGGTGTTTGATGGGGATGAGGGTGTTTGATGAGGTTGGGGGTGTTTGATGAGGTTGGGGGTGTTTGATGGGGATGGGGGTGTTTGATGAGGTTGGGGGTGTTTGATGGGGATGAGGGTGTTTGATGAGGTTGGGGGTGTTTGATGAGGTTGGGGGTGTTTGTTGGGGATGGGGGTGTTTGATGGGGATGGGGGTGTTTGATGAGGTTGGGGGTGTTTGATGAGGTTGGGGGTGTTTGATGGGGATGGGGGTGTTTGATGGGGATGGGGGTGTTTGATGGGGATGGGAGTGTTTGTTGGGGATGGGGGTGTTTGATGGGGATGGGGGTGTTTGATGGGGGATGGTGGTGTTTGATGGGGATGGGGGTGTTTGATGAGGTTGGGGGTGTTTTATGGGGATGGGGGTGTTTGATGAGGTTGGGGGTGTTTGATGGGGATGGGGGTGTTTGATGGGTATAGGGGTGTTTGATGGGGATGGGGGTGGTGGATGGGGTGTTTGATGAGGTTGGGGGTGTTTGATGGGGATGGGGGTGTTTGATGGGGATGGGGGTGTTTGATGAGGTTGGGGGTGTTTGATGGGGATGGGGGTGTTTGATGGGGTTGGGGGTGTTTGATGGGGATGGGGGTGTTTGATGGGGATGGGGGTGGTGGATGGGGTGTTTGATGAGGTTGGGGGTGTTTGATGGGGATGGGGGTGTTTGATGGGGATGGGGGTGTTTGATGAGGTTGGGGGTGTTTGATGGGGATGGGGGTGTTTGATGGGAATAGGGGTGTTTGATGAGGTTGGGGGTGTTTGATGGGGGTATTTGTTGGGGATGGGGGTGTTTGATGGGGATGGGGGTGTCTGATGGGGATAGGGGTGTTTGATGGGGATGGGAGTGTTTGATGAGGTTGGTGGTGTTTGATAAGGTTGGGGGTGTTTGATGGGGATGGGGGTGTTTGATGAGGTTGGGGGTGTTTGATGAGGTTGGGGGTGTTTGATGGGGATGGGGGTGTTTGATGAGGTTGGTGGTGTTTGATGAGGTTGGGGGTGTTTGATGGGGATGGGGGTGTTTGTTGGGGATGGGGGTGTTTGATGGGGGTGGTGGTGTTTGATGAGGTTGGGGGTGTTTGATGGGGATGGGGTGTTTGATGAGGTTGGTGGTGTTTGATGGGGATGGGGGTGTTTGATGGGGATGGGGGTGTTTGTTGGGGATGGTGGTGTTTGATGGGGATGGGGGTGTTTGATGGGGATGGGGGTGTTTGTTGGGGATGGGGGTGTTTGATGGGGATGGGGGTGTTTGATGGGGGTGGTGGTGTTTGATGAGATTGGGGTGTTTGATGGTGATGGGTGTGTTTGTTTGGGATGGGGGTGTTTGAGGGGGATGGGGGTGTTTGATGGGAATAGGGGTGTTTGATGAGGTTGGGGTTGTTTGATGGGGGTGTTTGTTGGGGATGAGGGTGTTTGAGGGGGATGGGGGTATTTGAGGGGGATGAGTGTGTTTGATGGGGATGAGTGTGTTTGTTGGCGATGGGGGTGTTTGATGGGGATGAGTGTGTTTGATGGGGATGAGTGTGTTTGTTGGGGATGGGGGTGTTTGATGGGGATGGGTGTGTTTGATGGGGATGGGGGTATTTGAGGGGGATGGGGGTGTTTGATGGGGATGGGGGTGTTTGATGGGGATGGGGGTGTTTGATGAGGTTGGGGGTGTTTGATGGGGATGAGGGTGTTTGATGAGGTTGGGGGTGTTTGATGAGGTTGGGGGTGTTTGATGGGGATGGGGGTGTTTGATGAGGTTGGGGGTGTTTGATGGGGATGAGGGTGTTTGATGAGGTTGGGGGTGTTTGATGAGGTTGGGGGTGTTTGTTGGGGATGGGGGTGTTTGATGGGGATGGGGGTGTTTGATGAGGTTGGGGGTGTTTGATGAGGTTGGGGGTGTTTGATGGGGATGGGGGTGTTTGATGGGGATGGGGGTGTTTGATGGGGATGGGAGTGTTTGTTGGGGATGGGGGTGTTTGATGGGGATGGGGGTGTTTGATGGGGGATGGTGGTGTTTGATGGGGATGGGGGTGTTTGATGAGGTTGGGGGTGTTTTATGGGGATGGGGGTGTTTGATGAGGTTGGGGGTGTTTGATGGGGATGGGGGTGTTTGATGGGTATAGGGGTGTTTGATGGGGATGGGGGTGGTGGATGGGGTGTTTGATGAGGTTGGGGGTGTTTGATGGGGATGGGGGTGTTTGATGGGGATGGGGGTGTTTGATGAGGTTGGGGGTGTTTGATGGGGATGGGGGTGTTTGATGGGGTTGGGGGTGTTTGATGGGGATGGGGGTGTTTGATGGGGATGGGGGTGGTGGATGGGGTGTTTGATGAGGTTGGGGGTGTTTGATGGGGATGGGGGTGTTTGATGGGGATGGGGGTGTTTGATGAGGTTGGGGGTGTTTGATGGGGATGGGGGTGTTTGATGGGAATAGGGGTGTTTGATGAGGTTGGGGGTGTTTGATGGGGGTCTTTGTTGGGGATGGGGGTGTTTGATGGGGATGGGGGTGTCTGATGGGGATAGGGGTGTTTGATGGGGATGGGAGTGTTTGATGAGGTTGGTGGTGTTTGATAAGGTTGGGGGTGTTTGATGGGGATGGGGGTGTTTGATGAGGTTGGGGGTGATTGATGAGGTTGGGGGTGTTTGATGAGGTTGGGGGTGTTTGATGAGGTTGGTGGTGTTTGATGAGGTTGGGGGTGTTTGATGGGGATGGGGGTGTTTGTTGGGGATGGGGGTGTTTGATGGGGGTGGTGGTGTTTGATGAGGTTGGGGGTGTTTGATGGGGATGGGGGTGTTTGATGAGGTTGGTGGTGTTTGATGGGGATGGGGGTGTTTGATGGGGATGGGGGTGTTTGTTGGGGATGGGGGTGTTTGATGGGGATGGGGGTGTTTGATGAGGTTGGGGGTGTTTGTTGGGGATGGGGGTGTTTGATGAGGTTGGGGGTGTTTGATGGGGGTGGTGGTGTTTGATGAGATTGGGGGTGTTTGATGGTGATGGGTGTGTTTGTTTGGGATGGGGGTGTTTGAGGGGGATGGGGGTGTTTGATGGGAATAGGGGTGTTTGATGAGGTTGGGGTTGTTTGATGGGGGTGTTTGTTGGGGATGGGGGTGTTTGAGGGGGATGGGGGTATTTGAGGGGGATGAGTGTGTTTGATGGGGATGAGTGTGTTTGTTGGGGATGCGGGTGTTTGATGGGGATGAGTGTGTTTGATGGGGATGAGTGTGTTTGTTGGGGATGGGGGTGTTTGATGGGGATGGGGGTGTTTGATGGGGATGGGGGTGTTTGATGGGAATAGGGGTGTTTGATGAGGTTGGGGTTGTTTGATGGGAGTGTTTGTTGGGGATGGGGGTGTTTGAGGGGGATGGGGGTATTTGAGGGGGATGAGTGTGTTTGATGGGGATGAGTGTGTTTGTTGGGGATGGGGGTGTTTGATGGGGATGAGTGTGTTTGATGGGGATGAGTGTGTTTGTTGTGGATGGGGGTATTTGAGGGGGATGGGGGTGTTTGATGGGGATGGGGGTGTTTGATGGGGATGGGGGTGTTTGATGGGGATGGGTGTGTTTGATGGGGATGGGGGTATTTGAGGGGGATGGGGGTGTTTGATGGGGATGGGGGTGTTTGATGGGGATGGGGGTGTTTGATGGGGATGGGTGTGTTTGATGGGGATGGGGGTATTTGAGGGGGATGGGGGTGTTTGATGGGGATGGGGGTGTTTGATGGGGATGGGGGTGTTTGATGGGGATGGGTGTATTTGAGGGGGATGGGGGTATTTGAGGGGGATGGGGGTGTTTGATGGGGATGGGTGTGTTTGTTGGGGATGGGGGTGTTTGATGGGGATGGGGGTTTTGATAGGGGGCTTTTGGGGTGGGAGGGGTCACTTTGACGCCATAGCCCTATGATGACGTCACTTCCTGTTCTGGACTCCGCGAAGCTCTGGTCAAACCTCCCGCCAAAAGCACCGCCCCGGTCAGCTGACCCGTCTCCCTGCAGGAGGCCTCCGGTCAATCTGGAAATTTCTCTGAAATAAACTACAGCTGATACCCGTCAACAAACATCCCCTCCCTCAGAAAATAAAGAAATATGACCGCCGCATTCGGTTCCTGCTGCTAAATATATATATAGAAATAAATATATATTGTCTGGAAGGAAAGATTTATCAGGTGCTGGTCTCGCGGGTAGAAGAATGAGGAAAAAATAATAAATACCAAAGTGCAGGTCGGCGAAGGGAGGGGAAGGCGGGGAGAAATAATCGTCCATTCCACCTTAAGGAGGGGGCGGGGCTGACCCTGACCGACGCGGCGGCCGGCCAATCGGAAGCGGGCGTTCGCGGAGGACCGGCCTGGGGGAGCCACTCGGAGCGGGCAAGGGGCGTGGTGCCAACGAGGCGTCTGCCGGTACAAGAGAGGGTGGCGTCCGCGGCTGAACCTGTTGGACCTCCCAGCGACCAGAGGAACCCTCCCAGCTTCCAGGGCTCTGGCGAGAGCTCAGCAGGGGCAGGAATGGAGGAAAACACAGACCTGTTTGAGGGGGAAGACTCCAAGGTAAGTAACAGCAACACAGATAAAACATGCCCCTTATATATTTAATTTTTTTTTTTTAAAAACTCTTAAAATGCCTTTGCAATCATGTTTTTCTGCTGCTTAAAATGTGCAATTACGAAGTGGACGAGCTGCTCCCTGGAAGCTGCTGAGATTAATATTGAAAGACAAATCTCTTCAATCCTAACTTTTTTTTAAAAAATACATTTGGATTATAATCTAAAGCATTTAAATATGTGTGTTCTCCCCCCCCCCACCCCCCCCCCCCCCCCCCCCCCCCCCGCCCCTGCTAGTTCCTGAACAGTGGAACTAAAGCTGCCTCTGTCTCCTTGTTGTTACAACCATTCCACACATTATATCTGCTGTGCAATTTTTAAACCAAAAAAAAAAAAATTCTGTCTCTTGTGTGTTTTTAAAATCGCTTTCTGGATTTGCAACGTGTCCCTTCTCATAATTGATGCTTTTCATCTCATTCTTGCCTCCCTTCCATTTATTTACAAAATAGTCTGTGCTGCACATCTTAAAAATTGTCTATTGAGTGTGTAATTTAAAAATTATATCTGCTGTGCTATTTAAAAATTGCCCTTTTGCATTTGCAATGTGCCCCCTTTTTATTTATTTTTTTGTTTTCTGATTTAATGCTTCTCACCATCTCATTCTTCCAAATGCTGTTTTTATGTTGCTGCTTTTCTCTCTCTCTCCCCACCACCCATCTCTACAAACATGCAACCTCGAGTTGATTAGAATTTTATGTTTGCCTCTGATTGTCTTCCTCCTTTTAAATCCAAAAAGAAAGATTATTTCATGACCTTGCAGAAGGAGGGGGTGGGAGGAGGAGCCCTGAGAGCTGGTTGTTATGTGAAATTATATGGGTCAAGTTGTGGAAACTGGGGCCCCAGTCTGGTAAGTAACCCAGTTCTAGATCTGCAGATTCACCTGAAGGAATGTCGTGTTGAGGGAGCTGCCCTATTTTAGAAAGAGACAATAACTCGCCAAGGGTTCCTTCCAAACCCGTGACCTCGACCACTTGGAAGGGCAAGGGTAGCAGATAGATGGGAACACCGCCATCTGCAAGTTCCCCTCCAAGTCACTGTCCATCCTGACTTGGAAATATATCGGCCGTTCCTTTACTGTCGCTGGGTCAAAATCCTGGAACTCCCTCCCTAACAGCACCGTGGGTGTACCTACACCACATGGGCTGCAGCAGTTCAAGAAGGCAACTCATCACCCCCTTCTCAAGGGCAATTGGGGATGGGTGATAAAAGCAGGCTAGATGTCTACGTGCTGTCAAATATTAAATAAAATAAAGGTATTAAAGGTTTCATATCTAGTCAGTCCCAGCGTCTTAATTTTCTCTTCTCCTCTCCTGTGGCTGAGGAGAATTTTGTAACTCGCCATTGCTTTCCCTCCTGAGTCTATACATTTGACTATGGGATGCTTCACACTTGAGTCCTATCTCATTTTTTGCTGTGCATCTGGTACACATTTCTTTCCAGTAGAGGATGCTAGATAGCCTGGGCTGAGCAGCCAGGACTGATTGCTGTAGTTGATTTAACTCCCTCGCTTAACTCAGCACAGTTTGAGAACCCTAGAGTCATCACGGCATAGAAGGAGCCCGTTTGAGACCATGTTGACTCTCCACAGAGCAATGCCGTTAGTCCCACTCCCACACTCTATCCCTGCAAGTGGGTGCAGCGTAGATCTACCAGACAGGTACCTGAGTTCCTCGGGTTAAATTACAAGAAGCAATTAGGCTCGTACTTCCTGAGAGTTAAATGGTTAAGGTGCGACTCAATCAAACTTTCCCAGGTGTGAAGGGGAACAGATTGAAAATAAACAATTCATTTTATTTCTGCTGGCTGGGAGAGCACATGGGACGAGGGGGGAAGTGTCTATAAGTTAGAGCGAGACCCCTTCATGGGTGAGATTAGGGAATAATTTGACACGAGAAGGATGGTAGGAGTTGGAGCTCTTCCACAAACAGCAGTTGACCAGTTGTTAGTTTTAAATCTGTTGCGCTTGATGGATTTTTTTTTTCCTTTTGTTATCCTAAGGGATTATGGGGTCAAGGCGGCTAAATGGAGTTGGGTTGCAGATCAACCATGATCTATTTGAAAAGTGGAACTGGCTCAAGGGGCTGAATGGCCTTCTGCTGCTGAGCAGCCTGTCTTGTGGTACCACATGGTCCCTGTTTGCTGGTTCTCAGTGAATGTGTCACCCTGGTGAAGCCTCTAGAGTCTGAGTTGCCCTGGCTACGATTGATATCTTGCCCTTAGACAGCGCAAAGTGGAAAGGTAAAATCATGACTTGTGGTGCGTTCGTGAACATTGTGTTAACGATGTACACAGAATGCGGCCTCATGCTTTTAATGGCCTTCTGGAAGGTTCTGTTTGGCTCCGTAAGTCACTTCCTATGCAAACTGCTCCCTGTATTTGGATACATATGAATTAGGAGCAGGAGTAGGCCATTCGGCCCCTCAAGGCTGCTCCTCCATTCAGTAAGACCACAGCTGATCTCATTGTGGCCTCAATGCCCCTGTCCTACTGACCCACAATAACCTTTGACTCACTTGTTAGACAAGAATCTATCTACCTCGGCCTTATAAAATATTCACCGGGCCCGCATCTAACACACTCTCTCTGGGAAAGAGAGTTCCAATGATTCATGATGTTCTGAAAGAAACAAAATTCTCTTCTCTTCATCTCTGTCTTCAATGGGAGACCCCTTTATTTTTAAACTGTCCCCTGGTTCTCGTCTCTCCCACAAGGGGAAACATCCTCTCAGCCTCCACCCTGTCAAACCCACCCCAGGATCTGATATGTTTCAATAAGATCACCTCTCATTCTTCTAAACTCCAATGGATACAGGCCCAGCCTGTCCTCATAGGATCAGTGCCCCTCCCCATCACAGTTATCGGTCAAGTGAACCTTCTCTGAACTGCTTCAACGCATTTATATCCTTTCTTAAATAAGGAGACAAAAACTGTACACAGTGCTCCAGATGTGGTCTCACCAACGCCCTGTACAGCTGCAGTAAAACATTCCTATTATATCCCATTCCCCTTGCAGTAAACAACATCCCATTTTTCCTTCCTAATCACTTGCTGTACCTGCAGACTAACTTTTCCTGATTCATGTACCAGGACACCCAGATCCCTCTGTACCTCAGAGTTCTGCAATCTCTCTCTCTATTTAAATAATTACTGCTTTTCTATTCTACCTGCCAAAGTGGATAGGTTCACATTTTCCCACATTATACTCCACCTGCCAAATTTTTTCACACTCACTTAACCTTGTTTATGTTCCTGATGGCTATCGCCTATGTGAGTGAGAGACGTAGAGGGAGTTCAGCTGTGCTGCACTCTGTGCTTCAATAGCTGCTTACTGCACCTGGGTGCAGCAGGTAAGGCAGTAAGTGTGTGTCTGTTGTTGGGAATGGGCAGAGGCCTCTGGTTTATCTCCTTCTCCCTCACGCGGAAATGTATCTCAGCGAGTGGCCACTCTCTACCCGTGTCTGCAGGATGGCTTCCATGTGGTGTCACTGTTTGTGTGCGTCTATGATGCATTTGTTGGAAATTAACTCTGCTTTCGATCGAATGTAATTAACTTTCAGCACATGTTGACACTTGTAGATTCCCTGTGACTTTGTTTAACTGAGCAAGATCAGTTTGAGATCATCTGCGAATGTTGGTTAACGATTTTCCAACAGAGATCAACAGCAGGAGCGACGAACCTGCTCAAGATGTTTCTGTTGTGGAAACAGCGCTGGAAATTGCCAGAAGGGAGTAAACAGTCTTAATGTTCATTTAAATAAGGTGTTTACAACATTCTCCCCTTTGGGTGTCTCAGCCCCTAGGGTTAGATACAGAGTAAAGCTCCCTCTACACCATCCCCATCAAACACTCCCAGGACAGGTACAGCACGGGGTTAGATACAGAGTAAAGCTCCCTCTACACTGTCCCCATCAAACACTCCCAGGCCAAGTACAGCACAGGGTTAGACACAGAGTAAAGCTCCCTCTACACTGTCCCCATCAAACACTCCCAGGACAGGTACAGCACGGGGTTAGATACAGAGAAAAGCTCCCTCTACACCGTCCCCATCAAACACTCCTGCTCTGTGGGGTTCAGTATACCACCAAGCTCCTGTGTTGGATGCACCATGCAGAATACAATCAGCAGGCTGTGGCAATGAACCAATCTTGAGCCTGTATGTGTGCTTTTTCTTATGCAGTCACGGACTATGTCAGTGGATCTACAGACGGATTCATCACTACAGGTCGAGATCTCTGATGCAGTCAGTGAGAGAGATAAAGTGAAGTTTACAGTTCACACAAAGGTAAGTGTGAACGGGAATAAACGGGTGCTGAAATATTATGTTTACTGCGAGTGTGTGGCCCTCTAATGTAATCTGCAGAGTACCAAGAAGGGCTTTGCTTAACCAGCTCGCAACTCACCATTAGGAGGTGATGCTGGAGCCTCTGAGAATGTTCGACAGTTCAGTGTTTCCACTCCAGCGACTCGAGCACCACTCTCGAGGCTGATGCTTTGATGCTGAGGGAGTGCCACACTGTCGGAGGTGCCGTCTTTCAGGATGAGACATTAAACCGAGGCCCCGTCTGCCCTCTTGGGTGGGTGTAAAAGATCCCATGGCCACTATTGGAAGAAGAGCAGGGGGGAGTTCTCCCCGGTGTCCTGGGGCCAATTTTTACCCCTCAACCAAATTCACTGGGGGTGGGGCGGGAATAAAAGATTATCTCGGTTGCTTGCTGTTTGTGGGATCTTGCTGTACTTGATGGAGACACTGATTTTCATTTTTCCTCTTTGCCTCAGACAAACCTCGCTCACTTTAAGCAGCCGGAGTTCTCAGTAGTTCGTCAGCACGAAGAATTCATTTGGCTCCATGATGCCTATTTGGAAAATGAGGATTACGCTGGGATTATTGTGAGTGATTGCAGACTGGAGTGTGTACAGGGCACAAAGGGTTAAAATATTTGTGAATTTTGTGTTGACCAAGGTGACACAAATGCTCCCAGGACAGGTACAGCACGGGGTTAGATACAGAGTAAATCTCCCTCTACACTGTCCCCATCAAACACTCCCAGGACAGGTACAGCACGGGGTTAGATACAGAGTAAAGCTCCCTCTACACTGTCCCCATCAAACACTCCCAGGACAGGTACAGCACGGGGTTAGATACAGAGTAAAGCTCCCTCTACACTGTCCCCATCAAACACTCCCAGGACAGGTACAGCACGGGGTTAGATACAGAGTAAAGCTCACTCTACATTGTCCCCATCAAACACTCCCAGGACAGATACAGCACAGGGTTAGATACAGAGTAAAGCTCCCTCTACACTGTCACCATCAAACACTCCCAGGACAGGTACAGCACGGGGTTAGATACAGAGTAAATCTCCCTCTACACTGTCCCCATCAAACACTCCCAGGACAGGTACAGCACGGGGTTAGATACAGAGTAAAGCTCCCTCTACACTGTCCCCATCAAACACTCCCAGGACAGGTACAGCACGGGGTTAGATACAGAGTAAAGCTCCCTCTACACTGTCCCCATCAAACACTCCCAGGACAGGTACAGCACGGGGTTAGATACAGAGTAAAGCTCACTCTACATTGTCCCCATCAAACACTCCCAGGACAGATACAGCACAGGGTTAGATACAGAGTAAAGCTCCCTCTACACTGTCACCATCAAACACTCCCAGGACAGGTACAGCACGGGGTTAGATACAGAGTAAAGCTCCCTCTACACCGTCCCCATCAAACACTCCCAGGACAGGTACAGCACGGGGTTAGATACAGAGTAAAGCTCCCTCTACAGTGTCCCCATCAAACACTCCCAGGACAGGTACAGCACGGGGCAGCACGGGGTTAGATACAGAGTAAAGCTCCCTCTACACTGTCCCCATCAAACACTCACAGGACAAGTACTGCACGGGGTTAGATACAGAGTAAAGCTCCCTCTACACCGTCCCCATCAAACACTCCCAGGACAGGTACAGCACGGGGTTAGATACAGAGTAAAACTCCCTCTACACTGTCCCCATCAAACACTCCCAGGACAGGTACAGCACGGGGTTAGATACAGGGTAAAGCTCCCTCTACACTGTCCCCATTAAACACTCCCAGGACAGGTACAGCACGGGGTTAAATACAGAGTAAAGCTCCCTCTACACTGTCCCCATCAAACACTCACAGGACAAGTACTGCACGGGGTTAGATACAGAGTAAAGCTCCCTCTACACCGTCCCCATCAAACACTCCCAGGACAGGTACAGCACGGGGTTAGATACAGGGTAAAGCTCCCTCTACACTGTCCCCATTAAACACTCCCAGGACAGGTACAGCACGGGGTTAGATACAGAGTAAAGCTCCCTCTACACTGTCCCCATCAAACACTCCCAGGACAGGTACAAGGTTGCAGACGACCGAATACAGTGTGTCGTCTGCCCTCTTAGGTGGATGTGAAAGATCCCACAGACACTATTTGAAGAAGAGCAGGTGGGGGTCCTATTTCCTGCCCCTGACCCCGGTGTCCTGGGACCAACATTTATTGCCCAAAGAACCGATTGGCTGGGTTATTGCTACAATGCTGTTTGCGGGATCTTGCTGTACGTGTAAAATTGTGGTCCCTGATTACAGATCCCTCCTGCCCCCCCAAAGCCGAACTTTGATGCGTCAAGGGAGAAGCTGCAGAAACTTGGAGAGGGGGATGGTTCGATGACCCGTGAGGAGTTTGCCAAGATGAAGCAAGAGCTGGAATCGTGAGCGGCAATGGGGAACGATGGTGAAGTGGTGGGGGGGGTGTGGGGTGGGCAAGGTTGTGTCCTGGACGCAGGGGCTGAAGTGTTTGCCTAACCCAACTGTGAACACCCATCCCAGCTCTTGCCTCTGTCTCCCTTCCCACTCGCCTGGTGTCTGGAGTGATGGCTCTTGTACAGCCCATGGGACCTTCCATGGTTCCCTTGTCCAGATGTCAGAACAAGAGCATTTGGGCTCTCGAGGATCCGGAAGGTTCTGCCACCCGCCTTTGCACGGGAGGGTTTGCCTGTGTAAGCTTTGACCGCCAGCCCTGACATTATCTTCCCAAATCCGCAGGCCATTCGGCCCATCTGGTGTTTCTGCCCCACTCGAGCCTCCTCCCCCCCCCCCACCCCCGCAATCACCATATCCTTCTACTCCTTTCTCCCTCATGTGATTATCCAGCTTCCCCCTTTAAATGTGTCGATACTATTCACCTCGACCACTCCCTGTGGGAGCGAGTCCCACATTCTCCCCACTCTTTGGGTGAAGAAGTTGCTCCTGAATTCCTTTATTCTCTATCTGTCTGTCTGTGTGTGTGTGTGTGTCTCTCTGACTGGTATTCTCTCTCCCTCTCTCTCTCACCGCAGCGAGTACCTGGCCATCTTTAAGAAGACTGTGGCGATGCACGAAGTTTTCCTGCAGCGTCTGGCTGCTCACCCACAGCTCCGGAGGGACCACAACTTCTTTGTGTTTCTGGAGTATGACCAGGATGTAAGTCTGTCCTGCCCCGGGGTGGGAGGCTAAACAGAATAATGTGTCCCTACCATCCTCACGTCATTTCTCCCCTTGCCGGAATGGGAATTATGCTCTTGGACCATACAGTCCCGATCGCGAGGCTGGGACAGGTTCTCAAACAGGCACACAACACACCTGCACCTGTCTACATGCCTAGGAACGACTCTCCTGCTGGGCCCACAGCTTCCCTCAATCAGCATCGTGCAGAAATCAAGGTCGTGGGTTTGAGCTCCACGATGCAGGCTGATGCTCCTGGCTCAGTGCGGAGGGAGCACCGCACTGTCTGGGATGGGGTAGGGGGCGGGGCTGACAGGGGTTCAGTGCCGTCTTTCAGGATGAGCCATTAAACCGAGGCCCCGTCTGCCCTCGGTTGGGGGTAAAAGATCCCATGGCCACTATTGGGAGAAGAGCAGGGGGGAGTTCTCCCCGGTGTCATGGGGCCAATATTTATCCCTCACCCAACATCACTAAAAAAGATGATCTGGGTCATTATCACATTGCTGTTTGTGGGATCTTGCTGTGTGTAAATTGGCTGCTGAGTTTCCTACATTACAACAGGGGCCACACTTCAAAACAAACAGTCCCTCATTGTCTGTGAAACACTTTGAGACGTCCTGAGTTGGTGACAGGAGCTGGAGAGATGAACAATCTTTCTCTCTTAACAGCTAAGTGTTCGTGGTAAGAACAGGAAGGAGATACTGGGTGGATTTCTGAAGAACATTGTGAAGACTGCTGACGAAGCACTAATAACTGGGATCTCAGGGATTAAGGTAACATCCTGACCTCCGGGCAGTCTTTATCCCTGAATATTTTTAAAATGCTTGAGTTTGTTTCTGTTAATTCGGTAGGTAACAGGGTTTAATTGGTAAATAGAATTAATCTCCCTCTACACTGTCCCCATCAAACACTCCCAGGACAGGTACAGCACGGGGTTAGATACAGAGTAAAGCTCCCTCTACACTGTCCCCATCAAACACTCCCAGGACAGGTACAGCACGGGGTTAGATACAGAGTAAATCTCCCTCTACACTGTCCCCATTAAACACTCCCAGGACAGGTACAGCACGGGGTTAGATACAGAGTAAAGCTCCCTCTACACCGTCCCCATCAAACACTCCCAGGACAGGTACAGCACGGGGTTAGATACAGAGTAAAGCTCCCTCTACACTGTCCCCATCAAACACTCCCAGGACAGGTACAGCACGGGGTTAGATACAGAGTAAAGCTCCCTCTACACTGTCCCCATCAAACACTCCCAGGACAGGTACAGCACGGGGTTAGATACAGAGTAAAGCTCCCTCTACACTGTCCCCATTAAACACTCCCAGGACAGGTACAGCACAGGATTAGATACAGAGTAAAGCTCCCTCTACATTATCCCCATCAAACACTCCCAGGACAGGTACAGCACGGGGTTAGGTACAGAGTAAAGCTCCCTCCATGCAGCAATGTGCTGGAGATTAATTCTCTTTTCAAGGGTCTTCTGTGTCCAGCTGGGTTCCTGAGGGAAGTATTTGAAGCCTCTCCCTGGGGAATTAATTTTCCTAATTCAGTGATAACATTCTCCCTCTCCTCCTGCAGGAAGTCGATGAGTTCTTTGAACATGAGCGAACCTTCCTAATTGAATATCATAATCGGGTCAAGGACGCCACCTTGAAGGCAGACAAGAAAACTCGCTCGCACAAAAGTAGGTTTCTGCTTTGCTGTTGGGACCTCTTGACCGTCCTGAATGTTTACTGATCTCATTGACGTTCACTCAGTCCACGCTCCTCCTCACCAAACACCCCAGGCTCTTGGTCCTCCCAATTTCAACCCCACCTGTCCTCCCCGCTCCCAGCCACACTGTTGAAATAGAGTTTCATTAACCCGTTGCACAGGAACGGAAGTGGCCATTCATTTCTCCTGGGGTATGTTGGCTGTCCCATTCACTTTGATCACAGTTGGTCTGTATCTTAACCTGCCTTGGTTCTGTAAACCTTAATCCTCTTACCCAACAAAAATCCACCTGTCTCCATTTTGACATTTTACAAATGGGCCTCGACAGAGAGTTCCAGATTTCCACTCCCCTTTGTGTGAGGAGGTGCTTCCTGACATCACCCCTGAATGGCCTGGCTCCCGTTTTAAGGTTCTGCCCCTTTGTTCTGCACCTGTCCTGGTCACCCCATGCCAGAGTTGTTCGGGTCTGAGAAACTATCAAATCCTTTAATCAACTTAAATCCCTCGATTAGATCCCCCCACCCCCCTTTGAACCTTCTACACTCGATGGAATACAAGCCCTAGTCTGTGTGACCCACCCTCGTAATTTAACCCCTTCAGCCCCGGGACCATGCTGGTGAATCTGCGCTGAGCCCCCCCTCCAGGGGCAATATCTCCCCCCTGTGGGGGGCAGGGCCCAAGACTGATCAGTGGCTCTGGATGGGGGGGTCCGAGCAGAGCTTCATATAAACTGTAACCTAATGTCCAGCCCTTTGTATTCCAGCTGCTGAGATAAAGGGCAGCATTCCAGGAGACCTTGTCACTTATTTCTTCTTCCTGTCCTCCAGCTTTGAGTGATTCCTGTACTTGCAACTCGAAATCCCTCTGCTCCTCCACAGTTCCCAGCCTCTCGCCTTTCAGGAAATCTCCAGACTACCTTCATCTGGTCTAATACTGAATAACCTCACACTTCCCCAGGCTGAAGTCCTCCTGTCTGCCACAGTTGAGTCCGCTTCAATGCCCCTTTGCCACCCAGCTGGGTGTCATTAGCAGATGTGGAGCTAACGCTACCTATTGGTTTGCGAAAGCCATTTTTGTAGATGCTGTGGGCCGCAGACTGGAGAGAGAGACCATTCCTGTCCTTTAGCTCGTGTCGCTGGTTAGCATTTGTTGCCCATTCCTGTATGCCCTTAAACTGTGTAGAGGGGCAGTTAAGGGTCACCCACGTTGCTGTGGGTCTGGAGTCACATACAAGACAGACTGGGTAAAAGGATGACAGATTTCCTTCCCCGAAAGTGAGTTTTTAAAACAAATCAGTTTCCGTAGTCACTAGTACTTTATAATTCCAGATTTATTAATTGAATTTAAATTCCACCGGCTGCTGTAGCGGGATTTGAACCTGTGTCCCCAGAGCATTAGCCTGGGCTAGTGGATTGCTCACTAGATGATGGTGTAGTGTTAATGTCACTACACTATTGTCTTCCCCCTGTCTACATTGAACTCTATCAGCCACCAGGAACTGAAACTGTGTGTGTGTCTCTCTCTCTCTCTCTCTCTCTCTCTCTCTCTCCACAGATGTAGCTGAGGATTACATCCCAATCTCTTCTGCCTTATCTGGTTTGGGAACTCTGGACTCTAACCCACTCAGCAAGTACGAGAGCATTCATTTTTTTCCCTGATATTATGGTGTGTGATGGCTGTAGGTGCGCAAGTAACTGTTTGCCCTGGCTCGAGTCTGAGGGGTAATATGTTTTAGCCACGCTCCAGAGACTGAGGCAGTGCTGTACTGTCGGAGGTGCTGGCTTTCAGATAAGGTGTTAAACTGAGGCCCCTGTCTACCCTCTTGGGTGGTTTTTTTAAAAGTTTGACGGCCACTATTGCAAGAAGAGCAGGTGGCGTTCCCCTGGAGTCCTAGGGCCAATATTTATCTCTCAATCAACATCGCTCAAAACAGATAATCTGGGTCATGCACAGCAAATTCCCACACAGCATTGTGATAAATTGTTATTGAAGTTCACTGAACCGTGTAGAGGGAGCTTTACTCTGTATCTAACCCCATGCTGTACCTGTCCTGGGAGCGTTTGATGGGGACAGTGTAGAGGGAGCTTTACTCTGTATCTAACCCCGTGCTGTACCTGTCCTGGGAGTGTTTGATGGGGACAGTGTAGAGGGAGATTTACTCTGTATCTAACCCCGTGCTGTACCTGTCCTGGGAGTGTTTGATGGGGACAGTGTAGAGGGAGCTTTACTCTGTATCTAACCCCGTGCTGTACCTGTCCTGGGAGTGTTTGATGGGGACGGTGTAGAGGGAGATTTACTCTGTATCTAACTCCGTGCTGTACCTGTCATCGGAGTGTTGGATTTGCACTGTGTAGAGGGAGCTTTACTGTATTTCTACCCCGTGCTGTCCCTGCGCGGGGTGTGTTTGATGGGGACAGTGTGGAGGGAGCTTTACTCTATCTAACCCCGTGCTGTACCTGTCTTGGGATTGCTTGATGGGGACAGTGTAGAGGTAGTTTTACTCTGGAAATCACCCCGTGCTGTACCTCTTCTGGGATTGTTTGATGGGTACTGTATAGAGGGAGCTTTACTCTGTATCTAACCCCGTGCTGTACCTGTCCTGGGAGTGTTTGATGGGGACAGTGTAGAGGGAGCTTTACTCTGTATCTAACCCCGTGCTGTAACTGTCCTGGGAGTGTTTGATGGGGACAGTGTAGAGGGAGCTTTACTCTGTATCTAACCCCGTGCTGTACCTGTCCTGGGAGTGTTTGATGGGGACGGTGTAGAGGGAGCTTTACTCTGTATCTAACCCCGTGCTGTACCTGTCCTGGGAGTGTTTAATGGGGACAGTGTAGAGGGAGCTTTACTCTGTATCTAACCCCGTGCTGTACCTGTCCTGGGAGTGTTTAATGGGGACAGTGTAGAGGGAGCTTTACTCTGTATCTAACCCCGTGCTGTACCTGTCCTGGGAGTGTTTAATGGGGACAGTGTAGAGGGAGCTTTACTCTGTATCTAACCCCGTGCTGTACCTGTCCTGGGAGTGTTTAATGGGGACAGTGTAGAGGGAGCTTTACTCTGTATCTAACCCCGTGCTGTACCTGTCCTGGGAGTGTTTGATGGGGACAGGTGTAGAGGGAGCTTTACTCTGTATCTAACCCCGTGCTGTACCTGTCCTGGGAGTGTTTGATGGGGACAGTGTAGAGGGAGCTTTACTTTGTATCTAACCCCGTGCTGTACCTGTCCTGGGAGTGTTTGATGGGGACAGTGTAGAGGGAGCTTTACTCTGTATCTAACCCCGTGCTGTACCTGTCCTGGGAGTGTTTGATGGGGACGGTGTAGAGGGAGCTTTACTCTGTATCTAACCCCGTGCTGTACCTGTCCTGGGAGTGTTTGATGGGGACAGTGTAGAGGGAGCTTTACTCTGTATCTAACCCCGTGCTGTCCCTGTCCTGGGAGTGTTTGATGGGGACAGTGTAGAGGGAGCTTTACTCTGTATCTAACCCCGTGCTGTACCTGTCCTGGGAGTGTTTGATGGGGACAGTGTTGAGGGAGCTTTACTCTGTATCTCACCCTGTGCTGTACCTGTCCTGGGAGTGTTTGATGGGGACAGTGTAGAGAGAGCTTTACTCTGTATCTAACCCCATGCTGTACCTGTCCTGGGAGTGTTTGATGGGGACAGTGTAGAGGGAGCTTTACTCTGTATCTAACCCCGTGCTGTACCTGTCCTGGGAGTGTTTGATGGGGACAGTGTTGAGGGAGCTTTACTCTGTATCTAACCCCGTGCTGTAACTGGACTGTCTATTTGAGACACTTGTTTTATTTGAGAAATTTGGGAGTTTCTAACTTCAAGATCTTAAACTAGTTTCTTGGAATGTGCGGAGAGGGCTGTCAGCAGAATTTGCCCATCCCGTATCCAGACCTCCAAGAAGCAGCTGGGTCTGGTTGGTGCTTTGCACTGGGGCCAAGACCACTTTGGAAGGTGCGGTCTCTGGCTGTCCTGGCGGGGGGGGGACCAGACTGTAGACTGCTCTGTTTAGGGCAATGTCTGCCAGACCGGCAGCTGGAGGAAGCTGCTGACTTTGAGCCTTGCATTCTAATCAAGCAATGAGATCAACTTCCCCATTCACATTCTCTCTTTCTTCTTTGCAGAAACTTCCTCAAACTTGCAGAACTTTTTGAGAAACTCCGGGTAAGAAGGAATACGTTGCTCTTGTTGGTGCTTGACTCTCGTGCCTGTATCCATGCCCACATTACCCTCCTGCCTGACTCTCTCCAGCAAGTCAATGGCTTACTATAACAATTCTATTACTCTCTGCAGAAATTGGAAGGTCGTGTGGCCTCTGATGAAGACTTGAAGCTTTCAGACTTGTTGAGATATTACATGAGAGATTCACAGGCAGCAAAAGTGAGTTTCTTCCTCCTTTTGTGACCCTCTGTGTATATTTCCAAGCACCCACACTCTCACTCCACATCCAACAACTGACTGACTGGGGTACGGGGTCCCCCTCCTCTCCTGAAGGTGCTGACTCTCACTGGGGTGCAGGGTCCCCCTCCTCTCCTGAAGGTGCTGACACTCACTGGGGTACAGGTTCCCCTCCTCTCCTGAAGGTGCTGACACTCACTGGGATACAGTGTCCCCCTCCTCTCCTGAAGGTGCTGACTCTCACTGGGGTACAGGGTCCCCCTCCTCTCCTGAAGTTGCTGATTCTCACTGGGGTACATGTCCCCCTCCTCTCCTGAAGGTGCTGACTCTCACTGGGGTACAGGGTCCCCCTCCTCTCCTGAAGTTGCTGACTCTCACTGGGGTCCGGGGTCCCCCTCCTCTCCTGAAGGTGCTGACTCTCACTGGGGTAAAGGGTCCCCCTCCTCTCCTGAAGGTGCTGACTCTCACTGGGGTAAAGGGTCCCCCTCCTCTCCTGAAGTTGCTGATTCTCACTGGGGTACATGTCCCCCTCCTCTCCTGAAGGTGCTGACTCTCACTGGGGTACAGGGTCCCCCTCCTCTCCTGAAGTTGCTGACTCTCACTGGGGTCCGGGGTCCCCCTCCTCTCCTGAAGGTGCTGACTCTCACTGGGGTAAAGGGTCCCCCTCCTCTCCTGAAGGTGCTGACTCTCACTGGGGTAAAGGGTCCCCCTCCTCTCCTGAAGTTGCTGACTCTCGATGTTTCTGCTCTACATGATCCTCCTCCCACCCGATTTTTCATCTCTTTCCCCCCCCACCCCCCCAGTCACCATATCCTTCTACTCCTTTCTCCCTCATATGTTTCTCCAGCTTCTCCCTTAAATGTATCGATACTATTCATCTCGACCACTCCCCGTGGGAGTGAGTCCCACATTCTCCCCACTCTCTGGGTGAAGGAGTTTCTCCTGATTTCCTCTTAACCAGCTGGGATGGGTAATCTGAAATGGAAATAAGTGAGAGAATTCACCCTCTGAGTCTTGTCGACATCTTGGTCACATAAGGAGCAGCTGGAGGCTGCAGAAGTTACTGGCCATGTTGATCTGTGATTTGGTGATTAAATGCAGTGTTTGGATATGCAGTGGGCTACCCCAATGTGTTCTGGTGCAATCGCTGTAATCACCCCCACCTCCTGCCACAATCTCTATAAGTTACTGCTTCTCCCTGGAGAAATGTGCTGCAAGTGAGATAGCGAGACTTTGCAGTGTGAGACCTGTGTGAACTTAAGAAATAGGACCAGGGGTAGACCATTCAGCCCATCTAGCCTGCTTTGCCATTCAGTACAATCATGGCTGATCATTGGCTTCAACTCCACTTCCCCGCCTGCTCCCCACATCCCTCGCTTCCCTGGAGACCCCAGAAACCTGCCTGTCCCAGCCTTGAATGTGTTCAATGATGGAGCATCTACAACACACTCCTGGGATAGAGAGCTCCAATGACTCTCAACCATTCTTGAGTGAAGGAATTTCTCCCCATCAGTCCTCAACGATCAGCCACTTATCCTGAGACGGGGCCCCCATGTTCTGGGCTCCCCAGTTGCCCTCCCTCTGCCCTCCAATCCATGTCTTTGTTGCCTTCAGACAACACTACCCCCCCGGCCCTCCATAAACTTCAGCTCCTCCAAAGCTTTGCACCAAATTTCCATCGCTCCACCATTGGGGGCCGTGCCTTCAGCTGCCTGGAGCCCTGAGCTCTGGGATTACCTCCTTAAACCTCTCCGCCTTGGTGCCCTTTAAAACTGGCCTCTTTAACCCAGAGTTTTTGGGCCCCAGTCTTTCGTATCAAATTTTCATTTTGTATCTTATGTTGCGCTCTCTTGTTGCGAAGCACCTTGGGGAGGTTTTACTCCGTTAAAGATGATCTATAAACTTGAGTTTATTTTTTGCTTAGGACCTTCTGTACCGGAGAGCTCGCTCTCTGTCCGATTACGAAAATGCCAACAAAGCCCTGGACCGAGCCCGCATGAAGAACAAGGAGGTGAAGCACGCGGAGGCCAATCAGCTGCTCTCCTGTCAGAAATTCGAGAAGCTCTCTGACTCAGCCAAGCAAGGTAACTGGCACCTTGGCTCTTTCCTCTGAGCTTGTTTCTGAAGACCTGCTTGTTTTTGTGTGTGTGTGTACACTTTTTTTTTGAAAAAGGATAGATGATTGGTTCCATGTGTTTCTGGGGCAAGCAGGTGACCAGAAAGCTGAACCAGGGGACCCCTGCTGGGACCATGCGGCATTGTCTGATCCCTGCCAAACGGACTGACGATAGCATGGAGTGGATCGTGGGCAAGTGAATACCCTCCATGATCCCAGTAGGAAATGCTTGCATACATACCGCACTGTGGGAGCGCCGCCCTGTCGGAGTGTCAGTGCTGAGGGAGTGCCGCACTGTCGGAGGGTCAGTGCTGAGGGAGTGCCGCACTGTCGGAGGGTCAGTGCTGAGGGAGCGCCGCACTGTCGGAGGGTCAGTGCTGAGGGAGTGCTGCACTGTCGGAGGTGCCGTCTTTCAGGATGAGACTTTAAACCGAGGCCCCATCTGCCCTCTCGGGTGGGTGTAAAAGATCCCATGGCCACTATTGGGAGAAGAGCAGGGGGGAGTTCTCCCTGGTGTCCTGGGGCCAATATTTATCCCTCACCCAACATCACTAAAAACAGATGATCTGGGTCATTATCACGCTGCTGTATGTGGGATCTTGCTGTGCGTCAATTGGCTGCTGTTTCCTACATTACAACAGTGACCACACTTAAAAAAAAAAAAAGTCCTTCGTTGTGTGTGAAACACTCTGGGACATCCTGAGGGGGTGACAGGAGCTGTGGAGATGGAGTTTTATTTTCCCTGTCTTTCCTCCAGCCCTGCCCCACAGTCACTCCTCCCTCCTTTAACACTGCCTGTGCTGCCCCATCCAGCCCTGACTTGGCATCTAGTGGGCAATTCACAGGGGCAGCTCGGGGGTTCAGCCTTCCGATTTTGTATTTTCTCAGGGAACTCTGATCCAAAACTCTCTCTCTTTTCACATAGAGCTCACGGACTTTAAAGTTCGAAGAGTCTCTGCCTTTCGGAAGAACATGATTGAAATGACTGAGCTGGAGCTAAAACATGCTAAGGTAGGTACTAGACATTGGTGCAGACGAGTCCTTGGATAACTCTCTAAGCTGTGTCTGTGCTGATTAGAATTACAGATAGAAATGTCATCACTCAATTGATTGAGCTGGAACATGTTAGCTAAAGGAAGAGGAGCTGAATTCTGTGGCTACTGTCCAAAAAAACACAAACCAGCCTGCACTGGAAGAGAGATTTGCAGGATTTATGGAGGGGGTGAAAGCTGGGGGATGTGCAACTAAATTAATCTGCTCTTTGAAAGAGCCAGCACAGATTGATGGGATGAATGGCCTCCCTGTTTTTAAGAATCTCATTTCTGTATGCTTTGGGTGCTTTATTTCCTCTGCGAGTGCCTTTTCCCATCCCTGGGAGCTCGTCCAGCCCCTCTGGTTTCCATCGCTCCACCATTGGCGGCTGTGTCTTCAGCTACCTGGGGCCCTGAGCTCTGGAATTCCCTCCCTAAACCTCTCCCTCTTTTTTAAAGACACCCCTTTAGAACGGAGTGGAATTTGGTCCCCAGTCCCAAATATCTCGTGTGGCTCGGGGACAAATTTCTGTCTGACTTACATTCCTGTGAAGCACCTTGAGGATGTTTTTACTGTTAAAAGGTGCCAGATCAATGTAGGGTGCTGTTGTGACCTTTTGTGACGTAATTTTTTTTATTCGTGTCTCTACATTTCCAGGCCAACCTGTTACTACTGAGGAATTGCCTGAGTTCACTGCGAGGGGAACAGTAACCTGTCCCCAAAGCTACACTACACGGTGTTCAGAGAGGAGCAGCTTTCTATCACCCTACCCCCACCAACAAAAAAAAAACTTTTTTTATTTTTCATGTTAGAATTGTTTTGGCAGCTGAGAAGTGAAAACCAGCTGGAAGGTTGGAGATTGCAATGTGGTTCTGCCAGTCATTGGATATGACTTTTTCCTCTCACCCCTGCCGAGTTAGGGGCTGTTTCCCTCTGCCTATGGACTGGGGAGGAGGGAGGGTGACTCCATCATTAGGGGGATGTTGAACATGCAGCTTCTGTGTAGGAAGGCTGACCCTACAGTCCTACTCACTCTTTCTCTTCCCACCCCCCCCCCCCACCACCCATTCAAAGGGGTGTTCATGTAGGTCGCCTGAGGGAAGGATCTCCCTGACCAAGACGATGTTTGCTGTCCACTTTCTTCCCAACTCTTGTTTAGACCACAACTCATCCAGCTCTCCCAGTCACCTGATTGCAGCCTGTTCACTGAACTGCCCTGGTAGTTGATGCTAGACAACTGCAGTACTTCAGTACTGTAGGTCTACTTTGGCAAGTGATTATCCTTATTCCACAGTGTACCTTTTATCAGTGGGTAACCTCTGAAGACAAGATACCTCTTATTTTTGCCCCACCACATGGGGGAACAATGGCAGATGAGCTTGTGACAATCCCCAGCACTTGTTCTGACCACATCCAGTGGCAGTATGTGCACAGTTGCAACTGGACTGACTGATAAGAACTGGAGGCCCTGCTTCTTCAGCATAAATTTCAACTCCTTGTAACAAAGAATTTGTTTTAAACCACTGGAGGGGGCACTTTAGGTCAGTGTGGGGAGACCTTCACTATCTCACCTTCATGCTGTCCCTGTCTTGGGTGTGTTTGATGGGATCGGTGTAGAGGGAGTTTTACACTCACCCTGGCAGTGGTTGATTTGTTTTTTTTTTGGGATTAACACTCCCTCCAGTGATCGAAGGAACACTACATATGTGGAGGGAGTGTGTGCAGCAAACAGTGCTTGCTGCTGGACAATATTTGGTAGATATTGCTAAAGGTATTGTCACTTTTGTGTTGACCTGCACAAATGACTACTGTTGTTCTCCAATCCTTGATATTGTCAACAGGCAAGCCTTACTGCATGTCTAATCACATTCAATGAAATTATTTAATTTACTAGGTCTAAAATTAAATGCACTATGTAAAAGATTAAATTCCAAAATCAAATTTTGAACACTGAGCTTAAATGAAGGGAACAGTAATGTAAGGACTTGAGCCCCAGGCTGTTGTGTAATTGTTTGAAGTCGATTTAAATTTATGTAAAGGTCTTCAATTTGTAAATAAAATATCAAGCAGAAAATCAAACCAGTGTTTGAATTATTGTGCAGTTTCATGGAAGGTCACCTTAACCAATTCAGGTTGAGTTTGTGCAGCTTTTTGGCTTGATGTTAATGGACTTGCTTGTTTGAAGCAGCTCCTAACAAATATCCTTGCAGAATATGTATATATTGACAGCTAGGAAGATGCAAGGACATTATGGTCTGAAGGCTTAACAGTACCTTGAGAGATACAAAAACCATGTGGCACATCCAGGAGCAGGGGTGTTGTCTTTGCTAATATTTTTTGAAACTTGCTATGTCAACAATTCCAATAAAGTGTGAAGCTGTGTAAACTTGGAATGCAGGAGTCCTATGTTAGCATCAGCAATAGTCGACTGGCTGAAAACAGTTTGGGGGAAATGTTTATTTTCCCCTTCCAAGTTTATGAATCTGCCACATGAAGCTTCCTTTCCAGCTCCTCCTTTACAGGTCCTGTATCATTACAGCAACAGAACCTGGTTCACCCAGTACACGACTGAATTAAACAGACTGCCCCAACCTTCTCACTCACATTTAGAACTTGTTTATACAGTATTATTTACAACCTCAGAACATGGTAAAGAATACCTGTGCTGTACCTGTCCTGGGAGTGTTTGATGGGGACAGTGTAGAGGGAACTTTACTGTATCTAACCCCGTGCTGTACCTGTCCTGGGAGTGTTTGATGGGGACAGTGTAGAGGGAGCTTTACTCTATCTAACCCTGTGCTGTACCTGTACTGGGAGTGTTTGATGGGGACAGTGTAGAGGGAGCTTTACTCTGTATCTAACCCTGTGCTGTACCTGTCCTGGGAGGGAGGTAAAAGTTATACGCACATCTCTTCAAGTATAAAACCAAATTACAAATGAAACAGGACACAAAATACCCATAATAAGTTTATTTTGATGGTTAATAATGCTGCTTCCACATTAGTAACTGTCAGGTCCATTATCCTACCCAAATGATTAACCATCTGCAAGATACACTAATGATTCACACTTCTCAATTGGCAGTCCCTAACCCCCCCCAACACAATGAAAATTTGGTCACATGATACATGCAGTGAGATTGAGGTCAGCCCTCAGCACAGGAAATATCTTGTTAAAACATCAGGAATGCTTGCAAAAAAAATGTGAATGACACATGGAATGAACTGCAGAAGAACCAATCAAATCACAGAGGCCCCTGCCCACTTACTGATTTCCATCAGGGAAAGGCATTTGGAATTTTTCAAAAAGGGAGGTGCAGTCTTTAAACAAGTGTGCACCAAAGGTGTATGAAATGAGGCTTGCATGATTAATGATCTAAAAACAATCCAGCCATCTCCATTCCTGAAGCTGAGGGGGCAGCCGCTATTTCATCCAGACTGAAGTCAGAACTCCCAACTACACCACAGATCACACCACAAGGAATCGCTGCGACAAGTTAATTTGGCCATCGGTGTTTAACAAAATCAATACCCATGTTTCCCTCCCCAACTTGCTCCACTTCAAATCCCGGACTTGGCCATGTGAAAAAACAAAGAATAATAATTTGCCATCAAGTCTCGCTACAGACCCTCCTAGCCCCTGATGAACAGCACTGTTTTGTTTGCTCCAGAACTTTCTATTTAGGTCCTGTCAATTACTGGTCCTGATCACAAATAGGTTAAGTAAAAGTCAGATGGGAAGTCAAAGACACATATACAAACGGAAGGTACTCCGCAAGCCAAAAAACCCACAGCACATGACTTAAAAACATGGAAGCTCAATGTACTGGCACTAGATTAGCCTTTGAGATTCAAATGCAACGACACCAGATCCCAGTTTCAATCCCAGTTCACTGCGGTCCAATAACTCTTCAATGGCTGTCACCTGCCACTCATGCTTGACCCCTGCAATGAAACAGATCAGTTTAAGATAAAGCAGCATCTTTGACATGCTCAAATAACACATGATACCCACTCTGCAACCCAACCCCCCCACCCTAAAGGTACCAACTGAGACCTCAATACTCAGGCCAAAGCTGGAAGCTCCTGCGTCAGCAGAATGGAATGGCCAAGCCTCCTCCCCATCTAGTAGCTTAGCAACAAGCCCAGTGCGTTTTAGAAGGATGAGCATTCTGGGAAGTCTTTATTGCCAGCACATGGACCACAAGGCTGAGGGGTTCCATTACAATCCACACAGGTGCCTGCACACTGCATTAAATTCAACTGTCTCTCCCATTGCTCAAAGAATTTCACAACAGTCCATGCCTCAATGGATACTGGGAACGTACTGCAGTCTGAAGTGAGCTGTTATGTTACACACTGGGGAAGCAGGGATCTAGTCGGAGTGTTCCCTCTTCAGCAGTCTCAGGTATTTCAATGACCCAGTGAAGGTTAAAGTCTTTAGGAGCCCACATGATCAAATACTTCAGAATTAACAAGAGCAAACAGAACAGGGAGTGTGCCGTACCAGTGAATTTTTTCCTGATTGCATCCTTGGAACTGGCATAGATCATCTTCCGACTAACACTTGCTCCATCAGGAGCCCTGTTGAGAAAAACAAACTGTTAAAGGCACCTTTAACAAGAGCCTGTGTATCCAGCTTTCCACTTCAATGCATCTATCTTATTCAGCTCAACTACACACTGTGGGAGCGAGTTCCACATTCACCATACTCTCTGGGAGAAGTTTCTACTGAATCCCCCATTGGATTTACTGGTGACTTTATATTGATGGCCCATGTTCTGGCTCCCACCCCACAGCACATTTTAACTCCACCTTCCACATCCCCCCCACCAAATCAACTATTCCTGGATTCACCAGAGAGCAACTCCCAGCTTGCCCAATGATCCAAGCCTAGAAAACACAGCTTCTCAGCACCGTCATTCAGATCAATCAGGACAGGAGGGCAGCAAGAACAACGTCGAGAAACAGACTGGCTCTCAACCAGTTCAACAATGGACAGCTTGGCTGTCAGTCCAATCATCTGGGGCATGTGGCACTGCCAAGCCTGCTGTATATCCGACTTAATGGCAGCTGACTGACCAACACTCTTAACACAAGGGAATCTCAAGTCAATGGCTCCTGGAAACTCATCATGTGAGACAGTCAATGATACAAAAAGAGTTTGAAATTGAATGTTGCTGCTGTAGGTAAATGTGGATTATACCCTTAAGGACTTATATCGTTCACATTTCCCATGCAAACACCGATTCGACTTAAGTGGACTCTATGTGCCAATGACTGTGCAGGAAGTGGTGCCCATCTCTTTCCTCCCAAGTGTGCCCTTCAGTGCCTGAGGGGGTCTCAGTCTCCAAAGTCAAATTTCACAAACTCCTTTTGTATCATTGACTACCTCACATGATGGGAGTTTCCAGGAGCCACAGAGATTTCCTAGTGTTAAGAGTGTAGGGTATTGGTCTTGGTCAGTCAGGTGCCACAGCACCAGGCATGTTTTCCACTATCCTGTGCCATTCAATGATCATGACCAGCTTGCTTACCAATGGATGAAGATCAGCTCTTCCTTCTTGGTCTCTTTTGTCTCAAAGGATGCATCATAGAGAGCATAGCAGCAATCTTCTTTTGGAAGCATATCAATAAAGGCCTGCAGAGGGTCGCAAACTGTTCCGTTCTGAACATCTCCAACCAGAATCTCCTTCCCCTCATGCACAACTATTTTCTCATTGGCATTGTCCAATCTAAACAGGACTGCCTTCTTCCTCTTCTTCATCTCTTCCTGGCTGCATGATTTTCGCACTTTCATATCATTGAAACAGCTGACAACTTCGTCAGAGACTTTAACACCAGATGCCTGGAAAAAGATTTAAAAACACACTTACAGCTTCAGACGTTCACAAGCGTTACTGGAGGTAGAATGCTTGCCCACTAACACAGTATGTGATTGCTGTTCACAGGCAATTTATAACAAGGACGCCAAACAGGATGTTGATAGCTAGCAGACAATTTAGACAGATGACTCAGCATGTGCTGATATGATGCATGTCAATTTGCTACCAGGGAATGCTGACAGAGCCAATACTGGCAGGAGGGTCATTTTCAAAAGTGAATTGGATGAACATCTGAGCACATCCTCCCTGTCCAGCACCCCCCTCAACCTTATTCAATATCTCATTCTTCTAAACTCAACCTTTCCTCATAAGTCCCTTCATCCCAGGAATCAGCTGAGTGAACCTTCTCTCAACTGCAATTATATTCCTCAAGGAGACCAAAACTGCACAGTACTCAACATTGTACAGCTGTAGCAATGCTTCCTTACTTTAATACTCGATTGCTCTTGCTGGACAGCATTCCATTTGACTATTTACTTGCTGTCCTCACATACTAACCTTTCCCACTTCATGTTCAAGGACATCCAGATCCCTCCGCACTGCAGCATTCTGCAGTCCCACATTTAAATATTGTGCTTCTCTGTCCTGTCAAACTGGACCACCTCACAAGGAGGTCTGCAAATGTATCTCCCTCAGCTTGCTTTTCCATCTGTGTCACCAAATTTGCCTACAAGTCAGTCCATTCTCTGAGCCAGAATGTAAACAGTGGAGGTTCCAGCACTGGTCTCCTTATACAAAGATGGATGTAAATGCATTAGAAGCAATTCGGAGGTGGTTTACTAGGCCAATACCAGGAATGGGTGGACTGTCTTATGAGGAAAGCTTGGACAGGTTAGGCTTGTATCCACTGGAGTTTAGAAGAGTAAGAGGAGAGTTGATTGAAACCTTTAAGATCCTGAGGGGTCCTGACAGGGTGGATATGGAGAGGATGTTTCCTCTTGTGGGAGAATCTAGAACTAGGTCACTGTTTAAAAATAAGGGGTCACTTATTTAAAACAGATGAAGAGAAATTTTTTCAGAGGGTGGTGAGTCTCCCAAACTCTTCCTCGAAAGGTGGTGGAAGCAGAGTCTTTGAACACTTTTTTAAGGCAGACGTGGGTAGACTCTTGATTACAAGGGGGTGAAAGGTTATCAGGGGTAGGTGGGAATTGGAGTTGAGGTAACACTCAGATCAGCCATGATCATATTGAAGGCAGAGCAGGCTCGAGCGGCCGAATGGCCTACTCCTCCTAATTCAGTACGTTCATATGATCCCAGTGGCACTCCAATCATTACGGTTTGCCAACCTAAGTGACCTATTCATCCCAAGTTTCCTATTAGTCTACCCTCTATTCATGCTGATATACATCACCCTCAACACCACAATCTCTTTTCTTGTGTAGTAACCTTTCACAAGGTACCTTATCGAATGCATATTTCCCTTCCACAAAGCCACATTGATTCTGCCCGATTGTTTTGATTTTCCAAATGTCCAGCTATGACCTCTTTAGCAGATTCTAGCAGGGTCCCAGTCTGATAAATCTCTTCCGCACCCTCTCCAAGGCATGACCTAACAGTAGAGCACCCAGAATCATTTAATACTAGAGTCTAACTAGTCTTTTATAAAAGGTTTCACTGAACTTGTGTTTTGCTGGACAGCCTTCAGGAAGACAGGGAAAACAGCTGCTTCCAGAGCCACAAGACATCTCCAGTTGTTCAATTGTTGAGATAAACTTCCACAAAAGCAGTCGTTACCCAATTCCTGCCCTAGGCTGCGCAGTAAACCCAGCCCAGTCACACCACACATGTTCACATTCCAGGAGCAACCACTGTATAGCTCTGGAATGCAGTGCTCCCCTGGATGTTATCCAGCAACATAGGAGCTTGAGTCGGCAAGTGGGAACAGGACTGAACACTGCCTGGCTAGACTTGTAAACACCTGCGATATTGCAGATTGCCTGGCGGTGGGGGCAGGCAGAGGAAGAGACGCACAAAGCAGTCAAATGAACACAGTTTGTGGGGGGGAGGGAGAAGAGAGAGAGAGAGAAGGAAAGTAGTCTATTCACCATCATAGCAGATTAAACCCATGCCAAAGTCAAAATGACAGCTAAGTGTCCTGGTTAAACAGATGCTATATACATCAGCCTCTTGAGCAGGCCTGGATTTGGCAGCCATGCTCTGGAATTCCCTCCCTAAACCTCACCACCTCTTACATGGCTTCCCAATAGTGTCCCAATCACCTTTCCAGGAAGTGCCCGGGCCGGCCACCTGAGAAGCTGTAAACGGCAGAAAGGACCGAAAATGGAAGTTAGCCCAAGGAATGTCAGGTCTTGCATTAGGATAGGGTTAAACAAGGCAGGGGACTGTCAATAAACAATGGGATTCTGAGAAGCATAGATAAACAAAGCTTGGAGTGTACATCTACAAATTCCTGGTAGGTGACTGGCCAAGCAGATAAGGTGGCTAAGTAGGCAGAGGCCTACTGTAAAAGCAGGGGCTAGAATTGTATCAAACACTAGTCAGACCACATACAATTCTGGTCACATTACAGGAAGGATGCAATCACACTAGAGAGGGTACAGAGATTTACAAGGCTGTTGCCAGGACTGGAGCATGAGGAAAGATTGGATTGGCTGGGATCAGAGGCTGATAGGAGATACGAATGGATAGCTTGGATAGCGAGGACCCATTTCCCTTAGCAGGGAGGTCAATAACCAGGGTGCACATTTAAAGTAATTGATAGAAGGATTAAGGGAAAGTTGAATATTCTCTCCCCTCCCCTGCCCAGAGGGTGGTGGGGATCTGGAACTCACTGCCTGAGGGGGCAGTAGAGGCAGAAACCTTCACCGAGTTTCAAAAAAAACACTGATTATGGACCAAAAGCTGGAATAGGTTAGATAACCTATTTAACCATCAGTCAGCTACAAGGAGAGTGTGTGGGGCTATAAGATTCCCCTCCTCTTTAGGCGCTAGTTACAGATTTCAGGGATTACACAACTCATTTGCTGCTTTGCAGATTTTACAGAGCACAGACCAATGACAAACACATTGCTGAGTTGCCCTGCACTGTCATCTGGATACCACACTGAGGACAAAGGCTTTGTTCATAAAAATCAAACCTTTCCTTTTTTGCACAAGTAACATGTTACCGGCTGGAACAGAAGCAATCACGAGGCCGGTGAATTAGTGAGCTAGCTTCAAACAAGTTGAACTGAACTGTCTGGGCTGATGATGCACTGTTTTCAGAATGACCTTATTAGGGCAAAGTATTTGACACTTCAGTTACTGGAGTTTCGATTTCACTGGATTTTACAGCCAGCAATTCCACTGTGTGGAGACAAGTGCATCATCGATTATCAGTCGCAGCAGTTACAAACCTCAATGATGTTCTGACTGTAACTAGCATCGTTATCATCATCTAACTGCCACAATCAATTGTTCCATCAGCAGGAACTTGTTTTTAAGCAGCTAGCCAAATCCAAGTGACCCAGAGACATTGCAGAACTAAAGAGGAAACAGCACTTTCACAAGAGCCCAAGTTCCGGGAAAGCATTTATTGAAGGTTTAAGATAGTTAGCAGATTCTTGCCTAATCATATTGAGAACCGTGTTAAACAAGCATCTCAGAGGGATGACAAAGGGTGAGGTCGGCAGAAAGGGGTTCAGGAGGAAAAGCTCCCAGCAACAAAAAAAAATCCCCAGCCAACGAACATCCTGCTTACTCATCACTGAAAGAACCAGAAAGGGCTGCCCCAACAGGCCCTCCAAATTCGCCAACCTTCAGACACAGACCCAGGCTCTGGTACCTACCCAGTCTCCAGCCCAATCATTTGCTCTCACATCCCTGCAGTTCTTCAATCCTGACCCCACCCATGGTACTCACAAAGGGAACTTTTTTTTTCAAAAAACAAGTGCCACAACACAAGACAAGGTTTCATCCACCCCACCCAAACCCTCAAATCTTTCCAAACCCACTTAATCTAAAAAACACCAAACATAAACAGCAACAATGATAGCAAGTCCAGAGAAAGGGTGAGGGATTTTAAGTCAACATGCTACACGTGGTAACCAGACCTGGAAATCAAGCGGGGATCCAGAACCAGGTACACAGACCAGCAACCAGCCTCCATTTTAATCAGGAAAACCTCCCGATTAGAGCCAGCAATGCAACAACACAACACCCAGTTAATGAGAAACCTCTAGGAAATTAAAAAATAAAAACAGCCCAAAATTATCCCCATTCCTTCAGGTGCCAGCAGATCCAATTAGGCACATCTCACAAACGTCCAATTTCCTTTCACCCGTCTCCACTAAGCCAAGAATGTAAACGCAACCCCCCCCCTCCATCAAAAAGCCATTTTAAAATAACGCAGCCTCCACGTTCGACATAGCCCTCGCTCCCAGCGGATGGGGGGGGAGACAATATTCTGAAACAGAAAATTTAATACCACCCAGCAGTTTTTGCAACAGCCAAGACTTTAATCGGTTAAAAACGCACAATTTAAAAATGCACAAAAGACCGGTATCTTCTGCAAAAGGGTTTCAAGATATAAAAATGACGCAAGGCCACTCGACTGGTGATGCTGGGCTGGGAGGGGAATTATGCAACGGCGCCGGGTGTGAAGATTTTTAAATGAAAATCCAGAGGGGCAAACGATTGCTTTGGAAGATTGATCGAAACCTTGAAAACCTCCACCAAGATGGCAAACAGATTGAATGTAAATCTAATTGAAGTCATCCCCAGAGTAACCCAACTGCCCAGCAACACCTTATTAGACATGCAGAAAAAAATAAAAATATGCCCCCCCCCCCACCCCCAGGGGGAGGGGGTGCACGTTTCAATTGCCATTTTATCACAGGGAATTGACATAAAGGGAGGTGCAGTCAGCAGTTTTGGGGCCAGGTAGCAAAACATTTATTTAAAACAACAATAAAAGGCAGTAAATTTTGTGCTTTATAAACTAGTTAACCTTCCCGCGGGGCAAGTAACGGTGCACGGAGTGGGAGAGCGGATTCCGCATCCGCAAACGGGAAGCAAGCGGGTGGCTCAAGGGTGGGGCCGGCAGCCGAAGGAAGAAACACACACACAACCACCACCCGGAGGGAAGGGGAAAAAAAAAACAAAACCGACCGCCGGACCAACAAAAGAAATGAGAGCGGGCGGCGGGAACCGAGAAATTTAACAGCGAAAGACAAAGGGAAATGGAAGGTTGGCCCGGGCTTTAGAAGGCGGCCCGGATGGCGCGCCCGCCCGCACCCCACCCCAGCAGCACCCCCACCCCCACGCTCAAATCCCTGGGTCGCGCATACGCAGTAGCCACCCCCCCACCCTCTCTCTCTCTCTCACATACACAAACCCCGCGCGTCGGGAGGGGAGCGCGTGACCCCAATTCCTCTACCCCCCCCCCCCCACCTTACAAAAATATTTTTGATTGGACGGTCGGTCGCTCCCGCGGGGTTTCCCTCCCTTCTCCCCCACGGGGGTCGTCGCTCCCATATAAAACCCCCCCCCCCACCCTCCTCGCCGCTTCCAACCGTCGGCGCCATTTTAACGGGCGTTCGGAGGGAGAGAGAGAGAGAGAAGCCGCCTCCGTTCAGCCCAACCCCACCCAATCCAGCCCGTTCTGCTCGACAAGAGACACCACGAATTTGAAAACTGAAAAATTGCCCCCCCCTCCCCCAAAAACATTTTAA
The DNA here is from genome assembly GCF_017639515.1 of Carcharodon carcharias. NCBI lineage: Eukaryota > Metazoa > Chordata > Chondrichthyes > Lamniformes > Lamnidae > Carcharodon > Carcharodon carcharias. The sequence goes on from NW_024470767.1 coordinate 1,060,074, forward strand.
CCGCCCCCCCCCCTCAAATCCTCACCATTGTAGCCCGACTTTTTTGTTAATGCGAGGCTCTCTCGCTCTCCTCCTTCACGCACACGCTGCTCCCGAAGGGCGAATAGGGCTTGGGGAAAAAACAAAACCCGAACACAAAAGGAACTTCTCTCTCTTGGTTTCGGAAGCCTTTCCCCCCCCGCGCTCCGCAACCAACTGAGAGCGAGGGAACCAGAAAGAGAGAGAGAGAGAGAGAGAAAAGGGGGAAGAAACCAAAACGTCGCCTTCCACTCCCCTTTATAAAAAAAAGGAGGTTGGCTGCGCGCGCAGCTTCATTCTCCCCACTCCCCCTCCCTTCCCCGCCCAGGCGGGGCGTGTCGGGGGGCGGGGCCGTGAGGAGGCCACGCCCACCCCCCCCCAACGTTATGTTGTTTTTAAATCCTTCCCCACCCTCCAACCCTAACCCTAACCCTTCCAATTTAATTTCTTCCTCTACACCTCCCCCCCCCCCGAGCCTCTCACTGTGATAAGGTCATTTTTGTTTTTGATTGTTTTCTCCCCCCCCCCCCAAACCCCCTTATGTTTGTTAACCCTGCGCCTACAACTCCCAGGCGGCTTCGCGCGGGTTGCTGGACTACAACTTCCGGCGGGCGTCGCGGAGTGGGGAGTGAAAGCTCCACCCCCTCCTCCCTCTCTCTCTCTCCCCCGCCCTCGCGCAAGCGCCAGGCCTACAACTCCCAGGCCCCCCTCCCTCACCGCGCACGCGCGGGTTGGTGGTTTGGGGGGGGGGGTGGGTGGATTCTGGGAAAGCGAGTCCCTTCGCCCGGGGCCGCCGTGGGCCGAAGCCGGCGAGGAGACTACAACTCCCAGGAAGCCGCGCGAGCGCGCCGAACGGCCTGGGGGGGGGGGGGGGTGTGGGGTGAATTGGCCCCACCCACCCACCCACCCACCCCCTCCTCCTCTCTCCCGTTCCTCTTGTTCTTATAATTCGATTTTTCGCCTGGAATTCGGGATTTTGAGCCGCGAAAACGGAGACCAGAGGCGACGGGGGCCGCCGAGGGAGGGAAAACCGTCGAGTTTGGTGAAAAATGCGCCGAGTTTAATTTTATCTCAGGATTGGAAACGGGTTAAAGTGAAGGCGGCCAATGGCTGCCCTGGGAGAGGAGCTTCTGGCCATATATGGCCAAGAGATTGCAACTGGGATGGCGTGAGCCCAAAATGAACCTGTTACTTCCTTATTAGGAAATCATGCACAGCCATTATTTATATATATATATATATATTGATGTATACAGACAGATAAGAAGCCCAGCGCCCTGGACAGTAATAGGTGATCATCTCTGGGTGATAACATTATCATCTAATCTCATGCCAGGGACCGACCTAGTTCATCACTTCCCTTCATTTTACTACTATTCATATTCCCAACCCTTTCACTCCATATGCACCTGCTGGCCACGACCTCCATCCCTTTGTATATTCATCACAGCTACTGCCTCGCCTCCTCTCACCAAAGCCTTTCCTCCTCTCATCCAAATTCACCCTTTGCCCGGATTGTGCATGGGTCCCCACCCCCAACCACTCATTCCCCCCCACCCTCCTCCTCTCCGTATCGCCCCGGAGAACGTGCAAAAATAAAAAAAAGATTTCTGGAACTGAGAGGGATATAATTCATCAGGCTGACCAGGCTGGGGCTTTTTTGTCCCCTAGAAAAGTGAAGACTTCGGGGGGGGGGGGGGGGAACATACGATATGCCCCTTGACGTTCAACGGCATTACCCTCACTGAATTCCCCCACTATCCACATGCTGCGGGGTTACCATTGACCAGAAACTGAACTGGACCTAGCCATATAAATACTGTGGCTACAAGAGCAGGTCAGAGGCTGGGAATCCTGCAGTGAGTAACTCAACCTCCTGACTCCCCAAAGCCTGTCCACCATCTACAAGGCACAAGTCAGGAGTGGGATGGAATACTCCCCACTCGCCTGGATGAGTGCAGCTCCCACAACGCTCAGGCATGACACCGTCCAGAACAAAGCAGCTTGTTTGATTGGCACCCCATCCACAAACATCCACTCCCTCCACCACCGACACACAGTAGCAGCAGTGTGTACCATCTACAAGATGCACTGCAGGAATTCACCAAGGCTTTCGACAGCACCTTCCAAACCCACAATCACTACCATCTAGAAGGACAAGGGCAGCAGATAGATGGAAACACCATCACCTGGAAGTTCCCCTCCAAGCCGCTCACCGTCCTGACTTGGAAATATATCGACCGTTCCTTCACTGTCGCTGGAACTCCCTCCCTAACAGCGCTGTGGGTGTACCTACACCACATGAACTGCAGCAGCTCAAGAAGGCAGCTCATCACCACCCTCTCAAGGGGCAACAAGGGATGGGCAACAAATGCTGGCCCAGCCAGCGACACCCACATCCCATGAATGAATAAAAAAAGAGCAGAAGTAGGCCATTCGGCCCCTCGAGGCTTCCGCGTCATTCAATAAGATCATGGCTGATCTGTTTGTGTTTCAATTCCTACATTCCCATCGACCCCTGATAACCTTTGATTCCCTTGCCTGACAAGAATCTATCTACCTCTGGCTTAAAAATGTTCAATGACCCCACATCACTGCCTTCTGAGGCAGGGAGTTTCAAAGTCGCACAACCCTCTGAGAGAAAATGATTTCTCCTCATCTCTGTCCTAAAAGAGCAGCCCCTAATTTTAAAAGATTGACCGCAAGTTCTGGACTCACCCACAAGAGGGAGCATCCTTTCCACATCTACCTCGTCAAGACCAAGGACTTGAAAAATGATCGGGTCGTTTCAATGGGGTAGATGTAGAGACCTGACTAGGGGCCATCGATATAAGACAGTCATAAATAATCCAACCAGGAATTCAGGAGAAGCTTTTTCACCCAGAGAGTGGTGAGAATGTGGAACTCGCTCCCATAGGGAGCGGTCGAGGTGAATAGTAATGATACATTTAAGGGGGAAGCTGGATAAACACATGAGGGAGAAAGGAGTAGAAGGATATGGTGATGGGCTATAGGTCCTTGTTACAAACTCGTTCCCTAGCTCCTGACTCCAGCCCTCTCCCTGGCAGATATCTGGGGCTGAACCAGACTCTTCACAATCTTGGTGTTATATTCGACCCCGGGATGAGCTTCTGACCTCATATCTGCACCATCTCAGACTGCTTATATCTACCTCTGCGACTTCACCTTGTCTCTGCTCATCTGCTACTGAAACCCTTATCCATGCATTTTCTACCTCTAGACTTGACAATTCCAATGCACCAAAGCCTCCACCTTTCTCCAAAAAGTGCTGGAAATACTCAGCCGGTCAGGTAGCATCTGTGGAGAGAAGCAGAGTCACGTTCATCAGAATCGTTGGAAAGGTCATTGACCTGACACGTTAACTCCTTTTCTCTCCACAGATGCTGCCTCGCCAGCTGAATATTTCCAGCGCTTTTTCTTTTTGTTTCAGATTTCCAGCATCCGTAGTGTTTTGCTTTTGCCCCACATTTCTGCCTTCCGTAAATTTGGGCTCATCCAAAATTCAAGTCCTGCCCGGGCGTCACCCCTGTGATTCCTGAACTACATTGGCTCCCATTTAAGCAACACGTTAATTTTGAAATTATGACCCTTGTTTCCATATCCTTCCATGGCCATCTTGCCCCCTCCCTATCTCTGTGACCTCCTCCAGCCCTAATATCCGCCGAGATGCCTATACTTCTGGCCTCTTGAGCAACCCTCAGATTACCATTGCTCCATCACTGATGTCTGGAATTCCCTCGATAAACCCCTCCTCCTCCTCCAATTTCTCTCTTTCTCTCTCTCTTTCCTCTAAAATGCTCCAAAAATCTATCGCTTTTGGCCACCAGCCCCCAATATCTACTTATTTGGCTCAGGGTCAAACATTACTTTATAAAACAAAAACAGAATTACCTGGAAAAACTGGCAGCATTGGCGGAGAAGAAAAGAGTTGATGTTTCAAATCCTCATGACCCTTCAACAGAACTGAGTGAATATTAGGAGAGGGGTGAAATATAAGCTGGTTTAAGGTTGGGGGTGGGGTGGTGGGAGAGAAATGGGGGGGGGTGCTGTGGTTGTAGGGACAAGCAAGCAGTGATAGGAGCAGATAATCAAAATATGTCACAGACAAAAGAACACAGAGGTGTTGAAGGTGGTGATATTATCTAAACGAATATGCTAATTAAGAATGGATGGCAGGACACTCAAGGTACAGCTCTAGTGGGGGTGGGGTGGAAAGGCTAATAGGGCATAAAAGATATAGATTTAAAAATAATGGAAATAGGGAAAAGAAAAATCTATATAAATTATTGGAAAAAAACAAAAGGAAGGGGGAAGAAGCAGAAAGGGGGTGGGGATGGAGGAGGGAGTTCAAGATCTAAAGTTGTTGATTTCTATATTCAGTCCGGAAGGCTGTAAAGTGCCTAGTCGGAAGATGAGGTGCTATTCCTCCAGTTTGCGTTGGGCTTTATAACGCTCATGCCGACTGTCTTGGGACATTTTTATTAAGTTAAAGTCCCTACACCACAGAAGGTGGCTATTTGGCCTGTCAAGCCCATGCTGGAGCTATATGGGTGCTATTTAAATACCAGTTGTTGTTGTGGAATGTGATGAAATAGGATGGGAGGAGGCTCATATGGAGCAGGAAGGTTGGCAAAGACCAATTGGGCTGGATGGCCTGTTTCTGTAGGCTTGATGTAAACTATAACTAGACATTTGTCGGACTTAAACTCTTCTTACTGCTCACAGGAAATGAACACGAAATCTACTCCATGGGTCAAGATTCTAACTGATATTTTGGCACACCTTGGGTGCCAACGCAGTGTGAAGACCTCACAGCCGGTGCAGTGACTCATGATTCCTCAATATTGACCTGCTGCCTGTCTCAACCTTTGTCAGTTTTTCTAAACAGTATACAGCGTCCCAGTGTATTTGACTAGCAACCCAGGCAGGTTCGTAATCCCGCTGATGGCAAGTTAATGAACTGTATTAAATAAGTCTGGGAATGTCTGAGGGCACAAGAAGTGATTGAATTAAAAAAGTTTGGATTCGACTCTCTAAACTGTTCCTCTGAATTAGCAGAAAATAAGGCCCAGCCAATTTGTTCCCAGCAAGATCCCACACACAGGAATGGGTTTTTTGTTGGTTGAGAGATAAGTATTGGCAACGACACCAGGAAGGCCTCCCCCCTCTTCTTTACATTCACCGTGATTTACACACAATCTATCGGCCATTCAGCCCTCCTATTCTGCGCCATACTCCTGCTCTCTCCGCATACTCCTTAAAGCCTTTAAAGCCTAGAAACCTGCAACTTTCACAGTTTTTTTTGTATGTGCACTCCCAGGTCTCTCTTATCCCTGCACCCCCTTTAAAGTTGTAACATTTAGATCAAATTGCCTTCTCTCATTCTAACTCTGAACTTGAATCACTTCACACTTCTTGGTGTTAAACTGTACCTGCCGTGTGTCTGCCCACTTCACCTGCCTGCCTCTGTGTTCTGACGTCTGTTACTATCTCCTGTGTCTGTGACATTTCCCAGTTTGAGAACTGTGAAATTATGTCCCGTAAACCAAAGTCCAACTCATATCACAAGAAGCAGTGAACCCAGCACCACTGTATACCTCCCTCCAATCTGAAAAAGCAACCACTCCTCTCCAATCTGCTTTCGCTCCACTTTCATACTTCAGTCAATTTTGCATCCTTCCTGCAACTGTTCCTTTAATCCAACGAGTTTTAAAAATTTGCCAACAAGTCTATTATGAGGTACTTTATTAAATGCCCTTTGAAAATCTCTACTGTACATAACATCAACCACACTGCCCTCGTCGACCTTCTCCATTACTTCACCAAAGAACTCAATTGAGTTTGTCAGTCGCAATTTCTCTTAAACAAACCCATGCTGACTTTGATTTGTTAACTCATATTTTTTGCAAGATCTATCTGTATCCCTATATCCCTTTCCTCCTCTACCTGATTTAGACTCTTATTTTCCAAGGAATACGCAGTCTCCTTATCCCTCCTGCCAAAGTACTTAACAGTATTAGATTTCAATTGCCACTTACATGCAGAATGGACCTTGTCACAGTCCTCCTCATTATTATAACCTTTGAAGGTTGTGAGGTGTCACAACAGTGGGTCATAGCCTCAAATTACTTATGGACATATTGAATTTTTAAGTAAGACTTGTTTTTTAAAAAAGGCCATACAAACAAAATCTGGATGAGACTGTAAAGTAACTGGAAAATTCCTATGCGGATTATACTTGACCAACTAGTCCAGAGAATGGAATGTTGCTCCTAAAAAAATGTCAAGACCTACTTCAGACAGAGACACTTCAAAAGGAAAGATGCAATGCAAAAACCGAACTGTAATCTCCTGTGGTTACCGAGATAATGAAGGTTGATTACCATCTTAGCAGAAACTATCTCCTGTGAGTTATATCCCAGACTGTGGACATGATGTGAGTTGAAAAGAATGCAGTTCTGGGTGAAAGACATGTTTGTTTGTTTTTTTTTCCCTTCCAGGAATACACAAGGAAAGAAAAAGCCAACTGCAACCCTGGTTTCTGTGTGCTAGTATTCCAGGCCTGGTGTGTGAGGGTGCGCTGTGAAGGTCACAGCTTGCAGGTAAAAAAGTCCTCTCTCCACGACTGCTGGAGGCAATCACAAGTCAGCAAAGCCACCGTCAAAAAGGAAACAGGACAACCCCTCTCAGCTAACCTGAAGAACCAAGAATCTCCAAACCAACTGTTCAACTGCCAAAGTCAGTCCACCGGGATCACCCAAATTAACAGCCACAGCGTATGCCTATTTTTTCACCTTTATTTCTGGACTCACTCCTCATTTCTAATCTGTGTGTATGTATTTTGCGTTTTATTATTTTTTTCTCACGTTTTAGTGACTAATAAACTCACTCTTTCTTTGACTCAGAAAGCCTGGCTAAAATTGGCGCCTTTTAAAACATAAATACATCTGGACTAGGAAAAGGTGTCCCCAAGGGAAGGGATCCTTTTCAAATCGACCTTGTTGCCACCAGTCGAGGGGGTCGAATAAAGAAGGAGAGTCCGTTCATCCTTCCTCGCCCGGGGATCATAGCGAAGTGGGGGAAACTCGCCCGGGGACCGGTCACAACAGAGGCATTAGAGAGGGTGCAAAAAAAGATTCACGAGGAAGGTTCCAGGGATGAGGAACTCAAGTTACATAGAGGGATTGAGGGAGTTGGGACTCTTCTCCTCAGGCTGAGAAATTTGATAGAGATGTTCAAAATCATGAGGGGTCTGGGCAGAGTAGGTAGGGAGGAACCATTCCCATTGCCAGAAGGATCGACAACTAGAGGGCACAGATTTTTGGTGATTGGTGAAAGAAGCAACAGCAATATGAGGATAAACATTTTCACCCAGCGAGTGGTTAAGGTCTGGAATGCGCAGCCTGAATGTGTGATAGAGGCAGGTGGAGGCTTTCCAAGAAAATTGGATCACTATCTCAAGAGGAAAAATTTGCAGGGCTACGAGGAAAATGCCGGGGAGCGGGAATAGGGGGCTTGCAGTTGCAGAGGTCCGGAGGGACATGAGGGGCCGAATGGCCTCCTTCTGTGCTACAGCCATTCTCTGATTCTAACTGGAACCCCCCACCCACCCCCCCGCCAATTTGGCGTCATCCGAAATTTTTGAAATTATACTTCTGAATCCAAATTGTTTAGGTAAATAGCGAGCAGTCGTGCTCCCAGCTCACCCATACTTGTAGGGCCACCATCTCCCAGCCTGAGTAACTACTCTTGACCCATTCTCTCTGTTTCCTGCCCTCCAGCCAGCTCACAATCCATTCTGAATCTTGTCCGAACACAACTTCTTCTGGGACCTTAATCCTGATTCCACTGTGTGGCACTGTGTTGAGGGCCTTTTGAAAAAAAAACCATGAGTATTGCATCCTTATCTTGCATCCTTATCAATCCCCTTATCTTAAATTTCCATTGCTTTTTCAAAAAATTCAATACGGTTAGCCAAGTATATGATTTGTTATATTTTCGGTTTCTATATAACCTTCTATCATGACCTTTCCTACCACTGATGTCAAGCTATCTGGCCTGTGGTTTCCTGGACTTGTTCTGTCTCACAATTAAATATAAGAATTGCATTAGGTGGGCTGGTGGGGGGCTGGGATTAACATCTGGTCTGTCCGACAGCTCAGCACTCCCTCAGCACCAGCACTGGGAGTGCCGGCATGGGTTTGATGCAGCAGCCTAAGGCAATGGGCAATTTGAGGGCAGATTTGGGTGTGAGGAATGGTAATAATAAAACAGGCTGGAGGGGAGGGAGGAGACAGAGCTGCAAACAGAAAATAGTTAACAATGAAAAGTGTGTAGAGATAGGGAATGGATTCCTACTGATGACAAAAGGACCATTTGCAAACTGTAGGCTGGCCAAACTCACTGTTTATACGGATCAGAGATGAACACAATGCTGACAGTCTGTTATTTCCTTGTGACACAGCACACAATAAAATCTAAAACTGCCCCGCACAGACACTAGGCATTGGTCAATAGCATGTTTGTTTGAGTAGCTGAAACCCCTGGCCTTCTTTCCCACTCATTGCCCACATATGGGGATCTGAATGTTTACCCCAGATCAGTCTTTCAACTGCCAGTACATGTTAGCCAAGATGCAGCAGGACACATTCCTACCCTCTGGTGTCAGAAGGTTGGGGGTTCCAATATCCACTGCATAGACTTGAGTCTGTAAACCAAGCTGACACTCCCTGGTGCAAGCACTGAGGGAGTGCAGCATCCTCACAGGGTCAGTACTGAGGGAGAGCCGCACTATCAGAGGGTTAGTGCTGAGAGAGTGCCACACTGTCAGAGGGTCAGTGCTGAGGGAACAGCACACTTTGGAGGGTCAGTGCTGAGGGACTGCCGCACTGTCGGAGGGTCAGTACTGAGGGAGCGCCGCACTGTCAGAGGGTCAGTGCTGAGGGAGCGCCGCACTGTCGGAGGGTCAGTGCTGAGGGAGTGCCTCACTGTCGGAGAGTCAATGCTGAGGGATCACTGCACTGTCGGAGGTTCATTGTTGAGGGAGCACTGTATTGTCAGAGGGTCAGTGCTGAGGGAGCACTGTATTGTCAGAAGGTCAGTGCTTAGGGAGCACCACACTGTTGGAGGGTCAGTGCTGAGGGTATGCCGCACTGTTGGAGGGTCAGTGCTGAGGGAGCGCCGCACTATTGGAGGGTCAGCGCTGAGGGAGCGCCGCACTGTCGGAGGGTCAGTACTGAGGGAGCGCCGCACTGTCGGGGGTCAGTACTGAGGGAGTGCTGCACTGTCGGGGGGTCAGTACTGAGGGAGTGCTGCGCTGTCGGAGGGTCAGTACTGAGGGAGTGCTGCACTGTCGGGGAGTCAGTACTGAGGGAGCACCGCACTGTCGGAGGGTCAGTACTGAGGGAGTGCTGCACTGTCGGGGGGTCAGTACTGAGGGAGCACCGTATTGCCAGAGGGTCGGACCGGTAGTGCTGAGGGAGTGACCCAGAGTCACGATTGTCACCAGACTAGATGTTGTTCAGTCTAATGGTTAACTTCTACATTAAACAAGCCTGATGACCTTGTATCTCCTTATATTTGCCGAAATGCTCGGTACTCACAGTTTAAGCAACTTAGCTTAATTTGATTACACAATCTTCTCAATTGCGATAATAAAAGTGCGCTGAGTAAATTCTACTGGCCCCTTGATGGCCATTATAGGTGTGTGCCATGACAGACACTACCAAAGTACACTTCATTGTACATCGTGCAAGCCCTGACTCGCACTCCGACCTCTTTACCCTGTGTTAACCTCGTGAATTTGTGGCTTTATAACCCAAACCAGAGTGTTTGAGTGAGAGCTATCAAAATTAGTCCCACTTCTCCCCTCCCGCTCATTCCCCACAGCCCAGCAATTTCCTTTAGTATTTATCCAATTCCCCCCCTTTGAAAGTTCCTATTGAATCTGCTTCCACTGCCCTTTCAGGCAGCACCTTCCAGATCACAACAACTCGCTGTGTCAAAAAAAAACATTCTCCTCATCTCCCCCTCTGGCTCTATTACCGATTCTCTTCAATCTGTGTCGCCTCCGGTTACCGACCCTCCTGCCGCTGGAAACACTTTCTCCTCATTCACTCTATCCAAAACCCTTCCTGATTTTGAACGCCTCGATTCAATCTCCCCCTTAACCTTCTCTGCTCTAAGGAGAACAATCCCAGCTTCTCCCAGTCTCTCCACATGAACTGAGGTCCCCTCATCCCTGGGAACGTTCTAGAAAATCTCCGCACCCTCTCCGAGACTTTGACATGCTTCCTATAGTGTGGGGCCCAGAATTGGAGACAATATTCCAGCTGAGGCCTAACCAGAGTAGTGTTAGAGGATTGTTCGCTGCAACTTCCTGGACTAAATTAGTGCGGTAAACGTCATCTAATTCTGTTAGCTGTGGCGCAACATTGCCATCTACTGGACAGTGGGTAGCTTACCTCATGTACTTCCTTTGACAAGCAAGTGGTTCTCATGTTCTCTCTTTTCATGCCCTCTGATGACAATAGCCGTACTCATTTCCTCAAGCAAATTTTAAGCATTTTCCAAAAAGCATCAGCCCAACATCAGTTAGAGCGATCCAGAAATCATGTCAAAGATCCCATTGTGCAGACAACAACAACTCATTTTTGTATAGCACCGTTAACCTAACGAAATATCCCGAGGTGCTTCAGAGAAGCCTTTAAAACAATGTGTGACCCCGAGCCACATATGGAGAACTCGGCCTAAGAGGTTGGTTTTTAAGGGGCGTCTTAAAGGAAGAAAGAGAGAGAGAGAGGTGGAGAGGTTTACGGAAGGAATTCCAGAGCTTAGGGCCCCAGGCAGCTGAAGGCACGGCCGCCAATGGTGGAGTAATGGGAATTTGGAATTAATAAGGGGCTAGAATTAGAGCACGCAGAGGGTTGCGGGATTGAAGGAGCCTACAGGGAGATGGAGGGGCAAAGCCCCCTGGAGGGGTTTAAGAACCTGAATGGGAATTTTAAAATCAAGACATTGCTTGACCGGGAGCCGGAGTAGGCCAGCGAGCACAGGGGGACAAGACTTGCTCCAAGTTAAGACACGAGAAGCAGAGTTTTTGCATGATATCAATTTTTATGGAGGGTAATCATGTTAAGTCCAAGTCTGACCTTGTGTGCCTCCCCGGTTTTAACTACTCCTTCATTGGCTCTGGGCTTGAAGTTCTGGAATTCCCTTTCTGCCTCTGTCTCCTGCTTCGAGACACTCCTGAAAACCCCCTTGACAAGGTGACTCATATGTCTCCGTTTTCAGCAGTCTGTTCCCAGTGTAGTAGTGTCCCTGAGCAAACAATATCCTTGGAGAAGTCCCCAGAAATTCTCCCTCAAAAACCTGTAATTCCCCCAGTTGGAGTATATTCAATGCTTGAGTGAGGTACAGCACAGAGTAAGTAGTATACATAAGAACATATGAAATAGAAGCAGGAGTGGACCCATTTGGCCTCTCAAACCAGCCCCGCCATTCAATAAGATCATGGCTGCTTTACCCCAGGCCTCAACTCCTCTTTCATGCCAGCTCCTCATAGCCCTCAACTCCCCGATATTTTAAAAATCTATTTACCTCCTCTTTAAATACTTAGTGATCTAGCCTCCACGACTCTGAGGTAGAGAATTCCAGACATTCGCTACACTCTGAGAGAAGAAATTCCTTTGCATCTCAGTTTTAAATGAGTGTCCCCTTATTCTGTAACTATGTCCCCTAGTTGGAGATTCCCCCACCAGTGGAAACGTCTCTTCTCAACATCCACCCTGTCAAGCCCCCTCAGAATCTTGTAGGTTTCAATAAGAACACCCCTCATTCTTCTAATCTCTAATGAATAAAGGCCTAACTTGTTTAGCCATTCTTGATAAGTCAACCCCTTCATCCCAGGAATCAGCCTAATGAATCTCTTTTGAACTGCGTCCAATGTCAGTAAATCCTTTCTTAAATACGGGGACCAAAGCTGTACACAGTACTCCAGGTGCGGCCTCACCACCACTCTGTACAGTAGTATCAAGACTTCCCTATTTTTAAACTCCAGCTCCCTAGCAATACAGGCTTAAATTCCATTTGCCATCTTAAGTGGCCTTAGACAAAGGGGTCTGCTAAATGTCCGAATAATAAATGCTTAAGAGAGACCTTTCTGTTATTATATAGTTATTTCTGTTATTATATAGTTATTACCATTAACTATAACTTAGCTATCATAGCTCTATTGCTGTTCCCAAGGTTATGACGTTGATTCAAAGGCTTATGAAGCTGAACACATGCAAGATTCAAAACTTGTTGAAAATGGATGTTGTTAAAAAAAAAAGCCTAATTACTGCTTTAACCAGCTTTAAAAGGATTTCCTGTATTTTCTGAAAAGAAACTTCTGCATTATGTTTAATCTGGCAGTCTGTATTCTCCATTTCATGTGAGGTGTTACCAAACATGACCTTCAGAGCAGCTCAAAGAAGGTTCACTCGACTGATACCTGGGATGAGGGGGTTTATCCTATGAGGAAAGGTTGAACAGGTTGGGCCTGTGTCCATTGGAGTTTAGAAGAATGAGAGGTGATCTCATTGAAACATATGAGATCCTGAGGGGGGCCAGTTTGACAGGGTGGAGGCTGAGAGGACATTTCCCCTTTTGGGAGAGACTAGAAACAGGGGACACAGTTTAAAAATATGGGGTCTCCCATATTAAGACAGAGATGAGGAGAATTTTTCTCCTATCAAAGGAGCGTGAGTCTGTGGATCTGTCAGCCCTCAGGCTCAGTCAGAGTCATTGGATATTTTTAAGGCAGAGGTAGATTCTTCACTAACAAGGGTGTTAAAAGTTATTAGAGGTAGGCAGGAAAGTGAAATTGAGACTATAATCAGATCAGCCATGATCTTATTGAAATCTTATTGAATAGTGGAGTAGGCTCAAGAGGCCGAGAGGCCTACTCCTGCTCCTAATTCGTACGTATGTTCACAATGTAAGGAACATATCCTTTTGTTTCTGTTGGACTGTGGATTAAAATTACAATGGCTGCAGTTTGAAAGACATGTCCACTGGAACAGGATGAGAGATATATAGAATGTTGCAGTCCTGGAAAAGAGTGTGCCATGAAAGACAGGATGGTGCTGGAAAGGAGTCCTGGACCAAGGGAGCTGCCTGGCAACAACGTTTTAATTGGCTCCTGACCAGGTGACTAGGTTTTGTTTGAGGGCAGTGCAGCCGAATAGCTCCTAGCATGAAAGGGACAAGACATAAAACCTCTTTCTCCTGTGCGTGGAAAATTCCAGTAATTCCACAATAGTAGCTAACTGGCTTTTTCTCCTCATCCTTAACCTGCTCTCTCTCTCTGAAAACCCTTGTCAAGAGGCAATGTGGAAAATCACTGTTAGAGACATTGAAAGGCAAGTGCTCAACCAGTGAACTAAATACTGAAAGTGCTGGAAGACCACATCATTGCCATCAACAAGAACGGAAAGGAATTTGGAAGACATCAATCAAAACCAACCCATCGAATTATGTACTCCGGAATTGGTGCTATTGAACTGTTTTATCCCACCCTTAAAATCCAGGTTTGTGTGTCGTGTGTGTGTGTGTGTGTGTGTGTGTGTGTGTGTGTGTGTGTGTGTGTGTGTGTGTGTGTGTGTGTGTGTGTGTGTGTGTGTATATAGGCGTTTAAGAAGGGGTGGAGTTTAAGTTATTGAGTTAGAAGTTAGAAGATCATATTTCTTTCTTTTGCCACCAGTTGAGGACAATTTGTTCAATAAACAGTTATTTATTTACAGCGCACTATACCCAGTGAGTCATGACAAGGTTTGGGGGCTCGGGTCTGGGATATTTTGACGACAACGATTCGGGTGTAGCTTTACTAAGTAATAAAAGCTGGAAGGAAACACTAGGTTTATACTGTCAAAAATCAGATGGCTTGGAAATTTCTAAAGCTTTCCTGCAAGTGGAATGAGATGTCCTTGATAATTTTACAAGGGGTCCCGAAAGCCAGGTTAATCGAATTGATAAGTAAACTAAGAGTAGGATTACCTCCCAAAACTAGGAAGGCAGAGATAATCAAAGAGTTGGCACAGCGTTTGAAATTGGAGGTTCTCCAAGAGGTGGTTCACTGAAATGGGCTCAAATTCAATTGCAAATAAAAAAAAATTGGAACTAGAGGCAGCAGAAAAGGAAAGAGAAAGGGCATTTCAAAGGGAGTTAGAAATGGCCAAGTTAGAAAAGGAGGAAAGAGAAAAAGAGAGTTCCAGTTTAAAAAAAAGACACTGGTAGGTGAGGCAGGACATATTCCCGGATCAGAACCCAGTGGGAAGATGTTTAAATCTGTACAAGCTCTTCCAAGGTTTGAGGAAAGGGATGTTGAAGCATTCTTTATTTCATTTGAGAAGATAAACCAGCCAAAGCAAAACTGGACATTGCCCATGCAGAGCAAATTGACAGGTAGAGCACAGGAAATTTATGCTTCACTGTCAGAGGAGGTTTCTAGGGATTATGATGTGGTGGAAAAGGCCATTTTGAGTGCATTTGAGTTGGTCCCTGAAGCATACAGGCCAAAGTTTCGAAATTTAAGGAAACAGCCTGGGAAAACTTACACTGAATCTGAAAGGATTAAGCAAAGTACTTTTGACAGATGAATACGAACATTAGGAGTTGGAACTACCTATGATGTTCTCAGAGAGACCATTCTCTTGAAAGAATTTAAAAACTCCCTACCTTCTGTAATAAGAACCCATGTTGAAGACCAAAGGGTTGCAACTGCTAGACAGGCAGCAGTAGTGGCTGACGATTATGAGCTGATCCATAAAATGTAACAGTTTTTCCATCACCCCTATAAATGTGAAAAAGATAGAAAGCGGGAGAGTGAAAGGAAGGCAAGTAGCCTGGGTAAAGAAGGGATAGCTGGGAATACTTTGAGATCTCCTCCCCAGATCAGGAAGGAAGGTACTGAGAGTAGAGATGAAACTCGAAGGCCTGAGTGTTTCCATTGCAATAAAGTGGGACACATTCGTTCACAGTGCTGGAAGTTGCGAGGGAAGCCCATGGAACTTATTGGAGTTCATAACAGTGAGTCCGAAACGGGAACTCAAAGAGAAAATGCCATATGCTCTGTAGGTAAAAACTGCTGTGAATGCAGGTGAAGTGAATAAGGTAGATGAGAGATATAAAGGGTTTTTGTCTAAAGGAAAGATAACCCCTTTTTCATCAAATGATACAGCTAAACCATAACTATATGAAGGGACACAGGAACTACTCAAACTCTTTTGCTGGAGAAGGACCTAGTTTTCCCTCCAGAGAGTTCAATGAAAGCTGAAGTATTGGTAAACAGGATAAGTGGAGAGAATATCCCAGTTTCATTGGACTGACTCCAACTGGAGTGTGATTTGTTATCTGGATCAGTGGTTGAGGAGTGGTTAGGAAATTACCCGTGGATGGAGTAGATTTACTCCTGGGGAATGACTTGGCAGGGGTGAAGGTTATAGCTTCGCCCATAATTACAGGAAGTCTGAGAGAGGCTAAAGAGACGGAGCAGTTACAAGGACAAGTTCCTGGTATTTTTCCATCATGTTTGGTGACCAGTGCAATGGCTAAACAAAGTCCATCACCAGAGGCCACAGTAATACCACGAGCAGATGTTGAGTAGCCGAAACTTTCTTTAAGGATGAGGATAATTCAAAGGAAGTGTTTGGTAGGTTTTCATTAATCAAGGCTCAGAAAGCAAACCCAGAGTTAAACAAGTTAGCACAGTCAGCTCACACTGAAGCTGAGGCTGAAGGAGTTCCGGAGTGCTATTACCTTAAAAACGGAGCTCTGCTGAGCAAGTGGAGATACCCTCACAGACTTGCGGATGAGGAATGGATGTTTGTTCATCAGATAGTGGTACCATCCAAATATCGTAAGGAGATATTGCGAGTAGCACATGAAATCCCTACGGCAAGACGTGTAGAAATATGGAAAACCCAAGCGTTGATAAACAGGCATTTTGCCTGGCCAAGGCTTCTTAAGGATGTAGTGCAATTTTGTAAAAGGTGTCATCCATGTCAGGTAGTAGGTAAACCTCAACATGTAATCAAACCAGCACCTTTAATACCCATACCAGTTTTTGAAGAACTCTTCAGTCAGGTATTAGTAGATTGTGCAGAACCATTACCCAAAACGAAAGCAGGGCATCAGTATATCCTTACAATCATGGATACGATGACCCGATTTCCAGAAGCTAGCCCTTTAAGGACAATTACAGCTAAGGTGGTAGTGGAAAAATTAACTCCGTTTTTCACTCGTTATGGCCTACCAATTGAAGTGCAAGCTGACCAAGGTTCTAACTTCATGTCTAAAATTTTCCAGGACATATTCAGCAGAGTATTAAATAACTAAAGTCTACTGCCTCTCACCCACAGGCACAGGGAGCTTTAGGGAGATATCATCAGACTCTCAAAACCATGATTAAGACCTAATGCCATGAATACCCAAAGGATTGGGACAAAGGATTAGATTTCTTACTATTTGCTACCAGAGATTCCCCAAATAAATCTACTGGATTTAGTCTATTTGAATTGATCTATGGTCATGAAATAAGAGATTCATTAAAAGTGATTAAGGAAAAGTTCCTAAAGACGAATCCTCCATGTTGGATTACGTGTTCATGTTTCTAGAAAGACTCACAGGAGCATGTGAAGTAGCACGAGAGCATTTAAAAACTTCCCAAGCCAAAATGAAAGAATGGGCAGGCAAACACGCTACAACTAGAACATTCCAAGTAGGTATTATTACCTTTGCAGGATAAATGCCTGAAAGTGAAGTTCAGTGACCCCTATAATTAGGAGAGTTAGTAAAGTGACTTATCTGATAGATATTCCTGAGCCTAGGGAGAAGAAACGGTTATGTCACATAAACATGTTGAAGCAATATCAGAGAAGATTATGAGACAGAGTGAGTGTGCCAGGTGGTAGGAGTAGTGGAGGATGACAGGGACAGTAAGGGCAAGGTAGGAAGAGAAGTAGACAGTGCCCAAAGCGAACCTCCTACAATTTGACTAGCCAATACGACAATATTGGGACAGTTAGAGACTGTGCTCTCATATTTAGAGGAAGGACCAGGGGAAGATCTAATAAGGTTACTCAGGAAGTATAAGGGAATTTGTAGGGATACACCTGGATGTATTAAGTTAGCTAAACATGATTTGAACGTTGGAGATTCAGTGCCAATAAAACAACATCATTATCCGTTGAGCCCAGAAAAACAAGCTAGAAACAGAGATCCAATATATGGTGGAAAATCAATTGATTGAGCCTAGCCGAAGTAGCTGGAGTTCACCGCTGGTGCTGGTTCCTAAGCCAGATGGATCCACTAGATTTTTTATAGACTACAGGGAAGTGAATGTAGTAATGAGGACAGATTCGTACCCAATTCCTCAGTTAGAAGATTGCATCGATAGGGTTGGCAGTGCCTCATTTCTTTCTGAAATTGATCTATTGAAAGGGTTCTGGCAAGTGCAATTAACATCAAGGGCTAAAGAAATAGCCATCTTTGTTACACCCAGTGGGTTATATCAATGTCTAGTCATGCCGCTTGGGTTTAAAAACGCCCCAGCTACATTTCAAAGATTTATGAATCAAGTCGTAGCTGAAGTACCTGACTGTGCGGTTTATTTAGAGGATGTTGTAATATATAGTAACATTTGGGAAGAACATATAAAGCAATTAGAGGGCCTGTTTAAGAATTGCAGTTGGCTGGCTTAGTCATAAGTCTGGCCAAAAGCGAATTTGCAAAAGCAAGGGTAACTTACCTAGGTCACATTGTAGGACAAGGGCAAGTGTTGTCAAGAACAGCAAAAGTGAACGCTCTAACAGAATTCCCCATTCCTAAAACTAAACGAGAAATCCTGAGATTTTTGGGAAGGTGTGGGTTTTATAGGAAGTTTGTGCCTAACTTAGCTACAGCACAGTAGCTGTACCTCTCACCAATTTGTTAAGGAAACAGGCAAAAGTGGTTTGGTCAGCAGGATGCCAAGCAGCCTTTGAAAAGCTGAAGGCAATCTTAATAAATGAACCAGTGTTGGCCACCCCTGACTTTACCGAACCTTTTAAAATGGCCATTGATGCTAGTGACTTGGGGGGTAGGTGCAGTCCTAATACAAGATGACCAATTAGGGATAGGGAAGCCAATGGGGTACTTTTCCAAGAAACTAAATCAATATCAGAGGAAGTACTCTACAGTGGAAAAAGAAACTCTAGCATTGTTGTTGTCTTTTCAACACTTTGAAGCTTATGTCCGACATGATAACAGAGAAACATGGATCTACACTGACTATAATCCGCTGGCCTTCATTGAAAAGTTTAACACTCGAAATGCAAGCCTGTTTCGATGGAGTCTATTGTTTCAATCATTCAATGTAAAGATGGTTCACATTACTGGCAAAGATAATGTGATCATGGATGCATTGTCCTGGGTGTAAAATCCTAAAATAAGTTAAAGGGGTAAGAAATGCTGAAGGTTGGATAAGGGAAGGATGAATGAAAGTAAAGTCTTGTGTTTTGTTGCCCATGTGTCACATACCTTAATGAAACGTATTTTTGAAACAGCGTTTCATCTCTTTTAAAGGTGGAGACATGTAAAGAACATATCTTTTTATTACTGTTGTAAAGGACAGGAAAGCTGTTCTTACAGCACGTAAGGATGGGCAATAAATGCTGGCCCAGCCAGTGATGCCCACATCGCATAAATGAATTTTAAAAATGTGCCAGTCCAAGCTCTGTTTCAGAGTTTCTCCTTTGCATGTTTGAGACAATACAGACTGGTCTGTAAAGAGAACAGAATACAAAAAACTGCTCTTCCTGAACAGTGCAATGATCTTATTTATAAATGGTGTAATGGGCTGCTAGCGTGTGACCTTTCATCTGCAGTGATAGGCACATTTGCAGTCTTCTATACAAACTGACTCTTCTGTTTTTCAATTCTATTCCTTTCAAAATTAAGCCCAGTGCTTGGTTTGGCTTTTTAAAAATGGTTTTATTAAGCCGTCTATTTATGCAATGATTGTCTGATTTTGTTTTGTGCGTGGCCTCGTGTCTCTGAAAAAGGTATTTTCATCTCTTGCTAAAAGCCACAGCAATCTTTCGGAAATATTTCTAGAATTACTTTAAGTTGAGCAGTTTGTCACTGCTGATGGTGTAGTTATCCCTAGTTCTCACACTGTGAATGTATGGAAAGACATGAATCATACATGAGTCATGGAGCTGTGTTCATCCCCTTGGAATTGCAAAATGTGAGGGGTGTGGTCACAAATTAGTAAAGCCATACTACTGCCTTCCATATAACTCCTTTTTATAAAACTCTTATTAATATAATATTCTGAGGCAGCTTGACAGGGTAGATGCTGAGAGGATGTATTCTCTTGTGAGGGAATCGAGAACAAGGGAGCACATTTTCAAAATGAGGCGTGGCCCATTTAAGGTGGGGATGAGGAATTTGTTCTCTCAGAGGGTTATTAGTCTGTGGAATTCTCTTCCTGAAGCGAGCAGTGGACACCGGGTCATTGAATATATCTAAGGCTCAGTAAGACAGACCTATTGATCAACAAGGGTGTCAAGGGTTATGGGGGCAGTCAGGAAAGTGGAGTTAGGGCCACAATCAGATCAGTCTTGATCTTATTGAACGACGGCGCAGGCTCGAGGGTTGAATGGCTGTTAAACTACAAATTGAAATATAGTGGAGTGTCTGTCTTTGAATTAGAACATGGAGCAGAGCAGGAGGGCATTTGGCCCATCGTATCTGTGCTGGTACCTTGCCTGATTCCTCCCTAGTTTGCGATGTCCACCACCCAGGGTAAGGGCAACGGGCGCATGGGATCATATCTTCCAGTTTACAGAGAGAAGTGGATAGAGACTTGATGAGGTGGGGCTGGGCTGCAAACTTGGGAGAAAAGTGGGATTAATTGAGCCCTTCTTTCAAAGGGATAGCAGAGGGGGACAGAGCGGCCTCCTTCAGTGTTATGTCACTTTATGCATCCATGCAAAATCCATTACTCTTTATTGAAATGTTTATTTGTGTGAAGCAAGTGTAATGACTGTAGCTTGGAACCACAGCTCAGAACTGGTCCTAAAGGCGGGAAAATGGCCAACAGCTCTCGCGCCAAAAAAAAACCGTTGACCCGGAAGTGACCGCCTCAGAACTTAACCCTTCAATTTGTAGATGGAAAATACGTTATCTTTGTGATTAACATCGGTCTGGTCATCATGCGACGGAATAATATAGGTTTTAAATGTTAAAAGGTTTATTATAAGCAGGATTTATTTCCGCTGCGGGGCCATTCACCCAGAATGCTCCAGGCCCCTATAAAACCCGTGACCGGCCGGGTCCTCGGCCATTTTGCTGCAGCTTCTGAAGGTGAGCATTTCGGTTGGGAGTGGAGTGGGGGGGGGAGGGGGTCGCAATCCATCGGCATCCGACCAAACCCTCACCTCCTTCCCATTCCATTCCCCTCTTGGCAGCTTAGGCTGCCCCCCAGCTTTCAGCCGGTGCCTTTATTTCCCCCCCCTCCCCCCGCCCCGATGGCGTTTGCTCCTCTCGATGATGAGCACTTTCTCACAGACCTGTGATGAAGCTCCCTGTGATTATACTTATTGATGTTCTGAGATGGGAGCAGCCGGCTTAACGTTTATTTTCTCCCCTATCACTTGGGCGGAAGCTTTTCCTGTGTCTTAAAAGTCTAGAAAAAGTTTGAGGGCTGGATTAATCCTGGCTTCCTAAAGTCTTTTCTCCACATTCCCTCCTCCTGACTCTCCACGTGTTTGCCCCTTGGACTCCTGATCCTGAGCATCCACACTTGGGAAGTTGTTTTACAGCTTTGCAGTGTTTAAGTCTTCGTTATGTTTTGCCACTATAGGTTTTTTTTTGCAAGTATTTATTCTGGAGTGTGGTTTGAACTTAAATCATCATTTTGCAACTTGCTTAATGGTAATGAATCCTGTTTTCTGAAACCCAGACTTGGTTTCTAATGCCCCTCTATGTAGCATATTTTGTGGAGCTTCCTAAGATGTATGACCTTGTGTATGTGTGGGTTTGTAGTAGATTTAATTAAGAACTTAAATCTGAAATCTAGTTTTGCATTTCAGATTCGGGCAGGATGGTGTCTCGTCAGTGCAGGTAATATTCTTGTACTTTTTTGCAGCTCCATACGTTGATGTATTTTTAAGTGACTTGACACTGGAAACCTTTGTGAACATTCGGGGTTGTGTAATCTTGTAATGAATCTGGAGCAGTGATGTGACCACAAAGCTACGATGATGTTGATGAATTCTCTCTTTCTGTATATATTTCATGTAGATGCTTATCCTGTTGACTGAGTAGCACTGAACTCCTGCCACCCTAAAAATCAGATTATTTATTGAAAGTTGCCAGGCAGCTACATGTTCCAGAAAAGCCATGTCAGCCAAGGCTTGATGTACAGCCCCTCACTGAGCTGTTTGCCTGTTCTGGTAGACCTATCTTTCCTTTATTCAGCCAGGGTTTTGGTTTCTACAAGGGCAAAAAGAAACCCCTGCTGTTGGTATAGGAATCTCAACTTTGCCGGTGTTAAATTGTGAAACGTTTCATTACTTTATAGGCTCCTTCTTGGTCTGGCACACCTGCAGTCCTGAGGTGAGGTGAGCATTTTTGTTTATCTCTTGTTCAATGCAAAGCTAGGAGCCGTGAGTCTAAAGCAGCCACAAATAATCCGGTAGCTCTAGGTTGTGGAGCTTGGTTCCACAGGAAGCAATTGAGGCAGATATTTTTAGAAAGGAAGGACTGCTATGTGAGAGTTAAGGGAGCTGTGTTGAACTTCAGATGGGTGGAATAGGAGGAAACTAGGCTAGTTGGCCTGAATAGGCAGTTTATAAGCTTTGATGTTAGGGTGTTTTCACAAACTCTGGCAGGTTGTCCACATTGCTGCTTTCCAGAGCTGCTGGATCAGTTTGCAATCCTTAATGTTTTGTCAAGGTTCAGGCTAAGTGGAAGAGGGGCTATTTTCATCCTCCAGCTACATGAGGTGGGATTGCAGAATCTCTGGCCCAGGAGGACAGGCTTGCTTCATGGCAGGTGTGGAGACCCCTGCGCCGTCATCCGGCCATTTGGGGGTCACAACAGCTCGGTGGCAAATTCTAGTTTGCACCCCCGTGGTTTGTTTGGTTTGAGTCCTGTGGGGTGGTTTGAGCCATTCTCAACTGAATCCAAAGTCCCCAGAGATTTTGGTTGAGAAATTGGGAAGATGGGCTTGTACCTTTTTGGGGGGGGTGCTGTTGTGCTTGTTGCCATCGGTTCATCCATCTGAAAGATGTAGGAGTGAGGACCAGCTGGACAATGAGGGGTTTGAGCTCACTACCCAGCTAAACTACCATTTCGGAGCAAATCCTGCTCGGCCTGGTGAGAGTAGAGCTTGTCGAATGACGTGTGTGGCCTTTGCTGTTCCAATGATGATCAATAACAGATAAGCATATATCTGAATTGAAGTTGATGCTGAACTTGTTCTGAGAACAGCAGCAGACACTTGAGTCTTGCCCCTGGTGGTCAGGTACCCCAGTAATCATTAACGTTCCCATTTCTCTCTGACAGGTCCTGGACTTCACTGTGACCTTGCAGCAAGTACTGAGGATTTCCTCTCTCACCCAGGTAGGAATGGTTGGCAAGAAGCAGGACTTGGCAGGGTAATTGAGCATTGCCTTCCTGGAGCTGTTGGTGTTGTCACATTCTCAGTAATATGGGGGGTGGGGGGGGTGGTGTGGTCTGTGTTTCAGTAGCACATGGGTGTCCATGCATTATTGTCAGTGAAGCTTGGGAGTGGTGCTGACCCAGGTTCTAACTTTTGATGTCTCTGGAGAGCCATTCGAGCTTCCATTTACAGCTGAGTCGACCATCTCCTCCTGTGTACTGGTTAAGACTTTGCCCCTTCATTGCACCATGAATTCCATTAGAGAGTACACCAGGACGCATTCTGTATAAAGACTGAAATTCCTTTTTAAACCCTCTAAACAGAATTAAGCCCAGTGGTGAGTGTTGAATTAATTCAGGGGACCATCACCCTGACAATGTACTGAGGTGTAGGCTGGGTAACAACACTAGCATTTGGTGCTCTTGGGCAAGGCTGTGTCCATGGAGGCAGCTCCGGGAGGTTTACTTGCATCAAATGATGTCGCGAAATAAGTCTCGTTCGTCTGAAAGCTGATGCTGAACAAAAGCATGGTGGAGTTCTGATGGTGCAGCCACTCAGACAGCCCAGACTGCAGGAGAGTATGCTGAGTTAGTGAACTTGTCTCTCTCCCTTGGCAGGCTAGCTGGAAATGACCTGGGATGATACCAACTGGAACAAGCAAGTGGGTAAGTGAAGCTCTCGGCAAATAGAGAATGGCTCCTCTAGGAATGCAGCAGCTTCTGATCGGGGTGGGGTGGGGCAGGGGTGAGATGTGTAGGATAGGATGTTGCAGTTGACTGCCCTTCCTTTGTGATGGGGAATGGAAAACCTCTCCTGGATTATTTCTGCTAGTGGTCTACCTGGGGATGCATGGATTAAGATTTGGGTTCAGTGGATGTGACCCCACCCAGCAAGGAGTTCACAAACAGGAGGGGAGGTGGCCTGATATGCAGCATTACTGCCCTCCCTGGGGGAGGAGTGGATTACAAGTTAGGGTGCTGGTAAATGGTTTGAAAGGATGATAACGGGCATTGGCCTGTGAGTGGACGACAGATCTTGTCGAATGATGCACTGATGTCACCAAAGCCCTGATCAAACCAGTTGGCCTTTTGGTCTGTTTTCAACACTGCCCCTGCACCCATTTACCACCATCTTCTCTGTTTCAGGTACAACATTGAAGTGTGTAAAAGAAGTGATGCCAGGTAAGTGTGTGCCTATTGGAAATCTGATCCAGATTCAACAGTGACAATGTTGTGACTCATGCTGTTGAAGACTTGGCCTCATGGCAGTCTCTGGAGTGCCAGCTGCACTCATACCTTGCTCGAGGGGTAGTTACTCCATGTAACTCTAAATGGAGTGTGTCACCACCTTGAGGCAACACTGGCCTGTGCTTGGGCCCAGCTTGACCACTATCCAGTAAGGTTGGCACAGTTTGAAGCTGAACTGAAGGCTCAGTTAAGCAGTTGTCTGACTTGTTGATCACAAATTGGTCCCTGCTCCATGCAATTTCCTCAGCTCTACAGATTTAAGTCCTTTTGGTCATTCGCAAGTTACTACTGAATCTGCTTCCACCATTTTGGGCAGTGTATTTCAGATAATAGTCTTTGGGGGCTGAGAATTTCTTTCCGTATCCCCTGCTTACTAGGGTTTGTCCTTGGGATGATGTTAATCCACGTCTTACATGCTGCAAAGAAGCAGAACCTGCAAAGGTGAACCCACTGTCTCTCGCAGTATGAAATGAGGATAGCTTGTTCTCTGAACAGTCTGATGGGACAAAATGGCTGCTAATGGGGGTGCAGGTTAGGCAGGAGAGTACTTCCTTTCAGTGCTGTATGCTTTTTTTCCTCAAGGTGACTGAAGACAGTCCGGTGTTACAGACATGAACCAGGTGAGTGGGGTTTTCTAATCTGATGGGGCAGCGTCACCTGCTTGTTTTGGTTGTAAGCTGACAGCAGTGAATTTGGGCTGGTTTGATCCATGTAACAAGGGACTTCCAGCCCCACTGTCCCCCTTCCCCACTGACACTTTGGGGTGTATAAACATTGGGCAGACCCTCTCTGGGGAAAGGTGATGGCTGCCTTCTCTATTGTGGTCAGTGGCCACTTTGCTCTGTCCCTGCTCCTCTTGAGTGGTCTTATGCTACCCTTAGGCCACCATGGCAGTGAGGGGCCTTCTTTCTCTCCCTTCTCCTCCTCCCCCACTCATTCAGTTCAAGCGACATCAGGGTCATTGTAACCCCTAACTATTCCTCTGCTTCAGAGGAAACCGAGCTAAGGACTTGTCCAATTTACTGTTGACTGGGTAGCTCCTGTACAATAGAGAACCCCCAGAGTGTTTTCCAGAGGCTGCTGTCCTGAGCATCTGTTCTCATAGGTGACACTGCTCTTCTCTAAACACCAGTCCTGTGATGATGAATCTTAGCTCACTTTGACCCTTGTGAAAAGAGAATGAACATCCTGAGTGACTCCCAGACTCCGCTTGAGTTCAGAGGCTCCACTGGTTTTAGTTGTTGACCATCATTTTTTCATTCTGTTTCAGCCAGAACATTGAGTCAAGGTTGTCCCACGGACTCGGTGAGTGTTTATGGTTCATGACCCACCCCGCAAAGTTTTCAACTCTGATCTAGGCTGATCTCAATACCAGTGCGTTGCAGTCAGGGCCAGTACTGAGGGAGTTTCATGCAGTCTTTCAGATGAGACGTTAAACCAAGACCACACCTGCTCCCTCAGATGAAAGATCCCCTGGCTGTTTTGGAAGAGCAGGGTAGGGTGGGGGTAGTTCTCGAGTATTTAATATTTGGCCCTCAACCAGCATCAGTAAATATAAAAAATACTGATGATCTCTGAGAGTTTATATAGAGTTTTCCCAGCCCACAATTCGATGTTGGGTTTGTGCTATAAACGGTGACTACTTTTCTGAAGCCCTTTGAGAATTTGAGAGAGATCCTGGAGAAATGAGTTACTAGTTGAACCTTTTTAATGCTGCAGCAAAGTGATGATTTTTTTTTAGTGGAATTTCGTTCGGCTGAACTATTGTGATGTTACCAAAAAAAACTGATGCAGCATAAACTGGGGTGTGCTGGGGCTGTCAGAGAAAACTCTGTACTGATTCCTTTTTGTCTCCTTCCAGGGCAAGTGGAGTGGTTATGACCCCCTCTGCTTTAAAACCAGGTGGGTGTCTGATGGGGTTGGATTGGCAGTGTCTTATCATTCATTCAGCTACGAAATGGTCAGTGACGCCCAGATCATCCTCTGGCTTTGATTCCTTTGATCTCAGTCCAGCTCCTAGTGGCCAAATGCAAACTGTACCCTGGTCAAATCAATTCCCTGTATCCCCTGTACCCAATTAATCATTGGAATGGAGAATTCATGGTCAGCATGTGTTTGGACTGTGGAACCCCATCTGTTCTTGTGGGTGTTCTCAGACTTATTCTGAATCTTGTCTTGTCATTTAGGGGAGACTGGCATAGTGGTAATGTGACTGGACTAGTAACTTGAGGCCTGGCCTAATCTGGAGACATGGGTTCAAATCCCACCACAGCAGCTGATGGAATTTAAATTCAGTTAATAAATCTGGAATTGAAGGCTAGTCTCACTAATGGTGACCATGAAACTATCATCGATTGTTGTAAAAACCCATCTGGTTCACTAATGTCCTTCAGGGAAGGTAATCTGCCATCTGGTCCACATGTGACTCCAGACCCACAGTGATGTGGGTGACTCTTAACTGCCCTCTGAAGTGCCTGAGCAAACAACTCAGTTCAAGGGTAATTAGGATGGGTGGCAATTGCTGGGAGTTGAGGGTTGGGTTATCTGATTCTGGGGAAAGGTTCCTGAGGAGAGTTTGGGCTCAGATCAGGCCTGGAAGGGGGCTGGGATGTTGAATTGGAGCTCAGTTAGTGGGCAGCCTAGGCTCCTCCAACTGTGATCTGGTGCATATATACTGAACTGGTGGAGTATGATGCTGGGTAGTGGTGTGTATAACATTGACTGTCCTCTGTTAGAGGTGCAGGAGACTCTGCTGGCTGTCCAGGTGAGTTCAGTGTTTGAGCCGGTGAGTTGTTTTGCTGTGTTACTGGATCACATGATGACTATATTACCGCCCCAGTCTGATTATCATATGACTGATTGGTATATTTGAAGTCTGATTGGCCATCTGAAGGGGGACTTGCTTGGAGGAGGGGTGGGTCCCCTAGTTTGCAACCAGTGTATCCTGATACTGTAATGCTCAGACAGCAGGCTTCTGGAAGCTGATAACAGGTGTTTTCACCTGTCATGTCAGCTCTGACTATTCATATGAAGCTGGGTAGTGGTGTGTATAACATTGACTGTCCTCTGTTACAGGTGCAGGAGACTCTGCTGACTGTCCAGGTGAGTTCAGTGTTTGAGCCGGTGAGTTGTTTTGCTGTGTTACTGGATCACATGATGACTATATTACCGCCCCAGTCTGATTATCATGTGACTGATTGGTATATTTGAAGTCTGATTGGCCATCTGAAGGGGGACTTGCTTGGAGGAGGGGTGGGTCGTCTAGTTAGCAACCAGTGTTGGAGTATCCTGATAATGTAATGCTCAGACAGCAGGCTTCTGGAAGCTGATAAAACAGGTGTTTCACCTGTCAAGTCAGCTCTGACTATTCAATTACTGGCTATTCTGGTCCCAGTGGTCTGCAGGTACATGTTTGTTGATCTAACAGCTTGACCTTTAGCCTAGTGACTTGCTCACTGCTCCTCACCTTCCCTATGCATCAGTTTAATTACTTGTATTGGGGGTGGGGGTTGAAAATGGTAGAGGCTGAGACTTCAATGTGACCATGCACCAAGTGTGGTCCTTCAGGCTAAAGTCAGAGGGCAGGCTGAGAACAGCACTGTCAAAATCTCCCTGCATCCAGGCGGGAGCAGCTTTAATCACCAGTGTAAACTGAACAGATTCTCTCTCGGCAGGTGATCAGAGCCAAGATGAGAACAGCAGGGATGTGAAGTAAAAATGAAGCAGGTACTTATGCTGGAAAGCATCATCGCTATCTTCCTGAGGCCATTGTGGGGAAGTGCAGCCCTCCAGCAGGTGAGGCCTTCTGAATTATTTGACAGTGCCAACTTCTCTGTTCATTGTATATACTGCAGGGGTGGAGGAGATGCTGGGTGAGGCTGATCTGTTCACCTTGAGCAGTGGGGTGAGGAGGCATTTGATCAGATTGACAGGGAGGGAGGACTTTGGAAAGTAATTTTCCCCAAAACTCATGACTTGAGTTCTCCAGTCCTGAGGATGTTGCATCTTGGGTGCAGTAAGGAACCAGAACCTACTGGTTGCTGTGGTGTAGGAAGAGTTAGGGAACATGATGGAACTAAGGCACTGGCAGCTTGTGTTCCAGTGGTTGGTAGTAGGGAATACTGTACCCTTCACCCAGTCATCATTCCTACTCTCCTGTGTTCAGTGCCAGTGTATTGTCCAGTAGGGTTTGAATATCATACCACCCTGGTCTGATTTATCAGGCGACTGACTGGAATTTGATTCGTACCCCCACCCCAAGTTAGCTAATGGGGTGTAAAAGGGCACCCCAGTCCTGAAGAGCTTAGAAATGGGTGGGGAAGAAGATGGACAGACCCTTGGGGCCAGTCTCTTTCAAAGTGGTTGTCAGGAAGCAGTTCGTAACGAGGTGAAATCTGGAACTTCCACCCGTCCCCCTCCCAAACCTGAAGCTTGGGGAGTCTGTTTGAAATGTCAAAACCAAGATGTTTTTTGGTGATGGCGGTGGAGGGGGGGGGGGTGTTGAGGTTCAGGCCCCTGAAAGATAGTGAACAGACAGATCAGTTGTGATTTGTTTGGAATGGTGTATCAGGTTCCAGGAGCTAAAGTATTCTTGTCAGAGATGTTCCCTAGTCCTGGAATATGGTGCAGGTTATAGCTGCAGATAAAATTGGATGATGTTCAGCTTCATGTGATGTTTTACTACCTTGTTCTTCTCACAGGTGATGAAACAAGTGATCTGCAAT
Source organism: Carcharodon carcharias (assembly GCF_017639515.1). NCBI lineage: Eukaryota > Metazoa > Chordata > Chondrichthyes > Lamniformes > Lamnidae > Carcharodon > Carcharodon carcharias. The sequence continues at coordinate 1,088,774 of NW_024470767.1, forward strand.
TTGCAACACTGGATGAAGTTAAACACCAATGGAGTGAGATTTGCCTGTGCAGTTATTGTTTCTTCGTGAACCTGTTTTCTGCACTAAAGCATCTGTTTATTTGAAATAAATTGCTTTTTTAAACCTTTCTGTTACTAGTTTTGTTTTGAAACACACTACACAGCATTTGGTGTCACTAAAGCAGTGAATAAACAATGCTGCAGGGAGAGGTTTGATCAGAGCAGTGCCTTGGGGGAATGGGTGCAACAGCTAGTCAACAAGCCTTATTTTCATAATTTAAAAATTAATTTATTCCATTTTAAAAGTTCACACTACAAAATATACAAACATGTACATGATCCTTTCATCTTTCAACCCACATGATAATCACAGCCTGGCAGGGTCCTTGGACTGAATGGTTCCAGTAATCCTGGTGTTGCAGCCATAACAAAATACTGACAATGGACATTTTGGCAAAGTGATGCTCCATACATGAGGCAATAGCACCAACACAGGGACGTCAGCTCCTAGAGCTTACCCCACAGCAATGGGATATGGGGGTGATATTACCCAGGTTAGAGACGAACCCATCCCCACCAGTACTGTAACCGTGTTATACAGTAACACACCTGTCCCCACCAGTACTGTACCCCAGTGTTATACAGTGACAAACCCATCCCCACCAGTACTGTATCCCAGTGTTATACAGTGACAGACCTGTCCCCACCAGTACTGTATCCCAGTGTTATACAGTGACAGACCTATCCCCAGCAGTACTATACTGGCAGACCTGTACCAGTGTTATGTAATGCCCACCCCCACAAGTACTGTACCCTAGTGTTATAGTGACAGACTGGTCCCCACCAGTACTGCATCCTAGTGTTACCTAGCAACAGACCTTACTGATAGATTTGTTGCCCCTTCCAATCCAGAAACACCCAGCGGAAAGGGCAGATGTCCAAAGACAAAAAAGCTTCAATCCTCCGGTTAATCATCTACCCTGCAAATAGCCACAAAGCTCATGTCCAACCTCTTGGAATGAGGGTGCAGGGGTAGCTCTCTCTGCTTCTTCCCCTTACCCCCACCCTTAGAGGCACCATCATCTGGGGGACTGGGTAGGAGGTGACTTCAGCAGCGGCGAGGCGAGTCGGGGTATTTCAGCTTCAGCTCCTGCTTAAACTGTCGGAAGAGGATTCTGTTGCGCCTGTTCTCCTCGTCTTTCTGCGGGTGGAACTCGCTGGCCAGTTTGAAGCCCTTGTGGATGAGGAATGCGTTATCCAGCACTGCAAAGGTATAGCCAGCAACATGGAGTTCACACGCCTAGCAGGAGAAATTAAATTAAACCGGTGAAAGCAGGGAATTAACTTGTGGATGAGCAACAATCCTTTCAGAATGTCACCAAAGTGCCAGAAAAATTCAACTCAGCCAGAACTCTCATCCACATTCCAATGAATCCAATCCCACCATAAACCCCTCATTCTTGCTTTCCCTTCAAGAAAAGGGAGATGTGTTGCTGAAAGTTTACGTCTTGCACGCGTCAGGACAAAAACAAGAACACCAAATTTCAAACAATCACAACAATTGACACAACAGGAGAAAAGGGTGTTGATTGGGAATTTGACCCTGATTAGCCAAGATGTCGCCATGGAGAAAGGAATGGGGAACAATAGGCTCCCCAAGCTCCCAGGTAATTTTTAAAAATGAATATTCACTTAAGGGATGTGGGCGTCGCTGGCTGGGCCAGCATTTATTGCCCATCCTTAACTGCCCCTTGAGAAGGTGGTGGTGAGGTGCCGCCTTGAACTGCTGCAGTCCATGTGGCGTAGGTACACCCACAGTGCTGTTAGGGAGAGGGTTCCAGGATGCTGACCCAGGGACAATGAATATATTTCCAACTCAGGGTGGTGAGTGGCTTGGAGGGGAAGTGCCAGGTGGTGGTGTTCTAAAAAGGCGCAAGGCTTGACCATATTTCTTTTATTTGCAGAGGCCAAGTCCCTGCATGTGAATTCTGTCACTTTTAGCCAAAGTAAGTGAGCTCAACCGATTATCTTAAACTAGTTGTTAGTGTAGCTATTAGCACACTCAGGGTTGTTCACCAAGTGCTGTCCAATCACAGAATCAGATCCAACAGTAGATGTTTTGGGTTTTTCTCCTGTAGTATAAATTGTTGTGATCATTTGAAATTTGGTAGTCTTGCTTTTGTCCTGACGTGTGTAAGATGAAAAGCTTTGGCAACATGTCTCTTTTCACCAAGCTCCATTCTGCCAAGTGCCCGTTTAAGATACTCGTTAAAGTCAAGATTTTCATCCACTATCTTCATAGCTCCTCATGAGGCCCAGTATCTCATAACGCTCCCATCAATCACCTTGTATAAAAGTCCCAGGAAACGTTTTGTGAATGGACAAGAGTGAGCTGAATGACTGACCGATTGTAAATGGGAGCTTTGACGAGCCCTACGTTAGTCCTCGAGTGTGTTTAGCTCTGTTTTGTGCTACGCCCTGATCAGAAGTGACTGAAATCCCCGTTCAGGTGACTGAAACCTCCCAGTTGAGAAACCCCTGCACCTTCATTGAACAAATGCTTCAATGGACCAAATTTCCAGGAGGCCAGGAGAACGTGGGACACAAAGGATAACGAATTGATAGAATTTAGAGGGTCCAAACAAACAATAAGTGTTGTGGGTAGGTGGATGGGCACCAGGACCAGCTGGAAATGGTGTTTTCAACACAGGGCTGTAACAGGTAATAAAACTATTGAAAACAAAAACAGGATTACCTGGAAAAACTCAGCAGGTCTGGCAGCATCGGCGGAGAAGAAAAGAGTTGATGTTTCGAGTCCTCATGACCCTTCGACAGAACTTGAGGGTCATGAGGACTCGAAACGTCAACTCTTTTCTTCTCCGCCGATGCTGCCAGACCTGCTGAGTTTTTCCAGGTAATTCTGTTTTTGTTTTAGATTTCCAGCATCCGCAGTTTTTTTGTTTTTAATAAAACTATTGAGTCTCGATATCACTGCGCTGATAAACCCACATTAAAAGATTGACTACACTTCAAAAAAGACTTCATTGGCTGGTAAATGTTTTGAGGCATCCGGTGGTTGTGGGAAGTGCTAAATAAAAACTAATCTGTGTCAAGTCTTCGGAATACAATATAATGTTACCTGTACAGATATTACTTTGAATCATTTCAGAGTTTAAAGGGTTAATTGCCTAAGACCACCTCATTCTTGGGCATTTTATTCTGTGAAAGGTGCAGTTTAAATACAGGTTGTTGCTGCTTGAAAACAGTGTCCCTGAAATAGATCAACAGATGCTGAATCGAGGTATTCTACACATGGGGAGAACACCGCCCACCTCCCCCCCGACAACTCACCGCCGCCCACCTCCCACCCCCCAACAACTCACCGCTGCCCACCTCCCCCCCCACCTCACCACCACCTCCCCCCCACCATCAACCCCCCTCACCGCTGCCCCCGAACCCACTCACTGCCACCCACCCCACCTCCCCCCCACCCCCCCCACCCACCCAACACCGCCCACTCCCCCCTGCTCTTCTCCCAATAGTGGCCGTGGGATCTTTTACACCCACCCGAGAGGGCAGACGGGGCCTCGGTTTAATGTCTCATCCTGAAAGACGGCACCTCTGACACTGCGGCTCTCCCTCAGTGCTGACCCTCCGACAGTGCGGCGTTCCCTCAGCACTGACCCTCCAACAGTGCGGCGCTCCCTCAGCACTGACCCTCCGACAGTGCGGCGCTCCCTCAGCACTGACCCATCGACAGTGCGGCGGTCCCTCAGCACTGACCCTCCGACAGTGTGGCGCTCCCTCAGCACTGATCCTCCGACAGTGCGGCGCTCCCTCAGCACTGACCCTCCGACACTGCGGCGCTCCCTCAGTACTGACCCTCCGACACTGCGGCACTCCCTCAGTACTGACCCTCCGACAGTGCGGCACTCCCTCAGCACTGACCCTCCGACAGTGCGGCACTCCCTCAGTACTGACCCTTCGACAGTGCAGCACTCCCTCAGCACTGACCCTCCGACAGTGCAGCGCTCCCTCAGTACTGACCCTCCGACAGTGCGGCGCTCCCTCAATACCGACCCTCTGACAGTGCGGCGCTCCCTCAGCACTGACCCTCTGACAGTGCGGCGCTCCCTCAGCACTGACCCTCCGACAGTGCGGCCCACGTCCAGGGTCACACATGGAGACAACGTGGGTATGTGGGGTGCTGTTACCCAGAACAATTTGTTTTGGAAAGGTATCACAGCCACGCCAAACACCCTGTCTGTGATACCTCTCATGACCCACCAGCTCATCCACATGAGCAGTTCAGGGTAACAACACCCCACAAACCCCAGGTATTACCCTGATGGGGATAGCTGGTGATGCCTTCCAAGGTAGAGCAGTTCATCTACACTTACCGTTTGCAATAAGAGTAACAAACGAGTTGCACTAACAGTTTGGGGTCACAGCCATAACCCCGCACAACCTCCCTCCACCCGTTACCATCTGGTGATGCCCATCAAGAACCATTGGCTCACCCACGATAACCGTTCTGGGTCACACACATACCAGCTCACCACCGCCAACCCCACCACCCCCCCCCAACCTACCCCCGAGTTGGCATCCTGTGATGCCCAAACAGTCGAACAGCTCACCTGGCTGATGCGGTTGAAGCCGTACTGCTCGAACCTCTCGTCATAGGGGGGCACGGTGGCCCGGGAGATGTAGAAGGGCTCCCAGGGGTCGGTCCAGGGCTGGGTGTAGGCCACTCGGAGGCCCGGCCCGCCGGCGGGCAGGTTGATCCAGCGGCTGTAGTTGGTGGGGGCCTGGCAGCGAGGGCAGAGCTCGGAGTAGAAGGGCCGCACCTCGGCCACCTGGTAGAGGCGCTGGAGCTCAGCCTTGTCCCAGGGCAGGCGGCGGCTGTGGCGGATCTCCAGGGCGGGGAGGACGAAGAGGGTGCGGTCGGCGGCGGGGGGCTCCTGCGGCAAGGCGGCACCCCGGGGGTCGGGACCCTGGGGCAGAGCGGCAGCGGCGGCGGCGCCCCGGGGGTCGGGACCCTGGGGCAGAGCGGCAGCGGCGGCGCCCCCGCCCCGGGGGCCGGGGCCCTGCCGCCAGGGGGCGCCCTGGAGGTCGGGGCCCCGCGGCAGAGCGGCACCCCGCGGGCTGGACATGAGCTCCAGGAAGTGGGCGTGCAGCCCCCCGCTGGGCAGCATGTCCATGTCGATGAGGAGGACGTAGCGGGAGGCCAGCGCCGCCCGGGCCGCGTTGCGGAGCAGGTTGTTGGGGTAGGAGGCGTTGCCCAGGGCGTAGTTCCGGCGCTGGAGCCGGAGGCGGTGCAGGGGGGCCAGGGCCCGCCGGCAGGGCGGGTGAGGCTCGGGCTCGCTGTCCGAATCCAGCCCGGGGTCCCAGTGGGCCTCGGCCTCGTCCTGCTCCCCGTCCAGCCCCCCCGGGGGGTAAGGGGGCAGGCGGAGCCGGCTGGGGGTGACCAGGGTGAAGGTGACCGTGTCGCGCAGCCCCGGGCAGTATAACTCCAGTCTCCGCAGGGCCAGCAGCGCCGGCAGCAGCTCCCCGGCCGGGGCGAAGACGGCCACGGCCAGCGGGCCCTGCCAGCGCCGCACCAGGGCCGGCAGCTGGTGCAGGTTGTGCACCGAGCTGTGGGTGGCCAGGCTCAGCTCCAGGCCGGGGCTCCGGGCCGCCCGGGCGGCCACCGGGCTCCGGCTGACGTCCCGGTACAGCCGGTAGCGGCCGCTGGCATCCAGCCCGGCGTCGGCGGGCAGCCGCCAGCCCCCGGCCCCCGGCCCCGGCCCCGGGCCCCGGCCCCGGGCCTCGAAGAGCTGCGAGTAGCGGCGCCGCTGTTGGCGGCCGTGGATCCCCGAGAGCAGCGCCAGGTAGAGGAGCTGGAGAGCGGCCACCAGGAGCAACGCGCCGAGCACCGCCTGGAACAGGGAGAACCGCAGCCGCACCATCCTCCCCCTTCCCCCTCCCCCTCCCCCAGCTCCTCCCCCTCCCCCACCCCCAGCTCCTCCCCCTCCCCCTCCCCCAGCTCCTCCCCAATCCCCCAGCTCCTCCCCCATCCCCCAGCTCCTCCCCCTCCCCCTCCCCCAGCCCCTCCCCTTCCCCCTCCCCCAGCCCCTCCCCCTTCCCCCTCCCCCAGCTCCTCCCCCTTCCCCCTCCCCCAGCTCCTCCCCCTTCCCCCTCCCCCAGCCCCTCCCCCTTCCCCCTCCCCCAGCTCCTCCCCCTTCCCCCTCCCCCAGCTCCTCCCCCTCCCCCCTCCCCCAGCTCCTCCCCCATCCCCCAGCTCCTCCCCCTCCCCCTCCCCCAGCTCCTCCCCCCTCCCCCAGCTCCTCCCCCAGCTCCTCCCCCCTACCGCAGCTCCTCCCCCCTCCCCCAGCTCCTCCCCCCTCCCCCAGCTCCTCCCCCCTCCCCCAGCTCCTCCCCCCTCCCCCATCCCCCAACTCCTCCCCCCTCACCTCCCCCCTCCCCCAGCTCCTCCCCCTCCCCCTCCCCCAGCTCCTCCCCCTCCCCCAGCTCCTCCCCCCTCCCCCTCCCCCAGCTCCTCCCCCCTCCCCCTCCCCCAGCTCCTCCCCCCTCCCCCTCCCCCTCCCCCAGCTCCTCCCCCTCCCCCTCCCCCAGCTCCTCCCCCTCCCCCTCACCTACCCCTCCCCCAGCTCCTCCCCCCTCCCCCCTCACCTGGATCCTCCCCCCTCACCCTCACCTACTCCTCACCCCTCCCCCAGCTCCTCAACCCCTCCCCCCTCACCCGGATCCTCCCCCCTCACCCTCACCTGCTCCTCACCCCTCCCCCCTCACCCTCACCCGGATCCTCCACTCTTCCCCCCTACCTCACCCTCACCTACTCCTCACCTGCCCCTCCCCCAGCTCCTCAACCCCTCCTCCCTCGTCCTCACCCCCTCCCCCGGATCCTCCCCCCTCACCTACTCCTCACCCCTCCCCCCCCTCGTCCTCACCCCCTCCCCCGGTCCTCACCCCCTCCCCCTCACCTACCCCTCCCCCCGTCCTCCCCCTCCCCCTCACCTACCCCTCCCCCCTCACCTACCCCTCCCCCGTCCTCCCCCCTCACCTACCCCTACCCCCCTCACCTACCCCTCCCCCCGTCCTCCCCCTCACCTACCCCTCCCCCTCACCTACCCCTCCCCCAGCTCCTCACCCCTCCCCCCCTCGTCCTCACCCCCTCCCCCGGTCCTCATCCCCTCCCCCGGATCCTCTCCCTCACCCTCACCTACTCCTCACCCCTCCCCCAGCTCCTCAACCCCCTCTCCCCTCACCCGGATCCTCCCCCCTCACCCTCACCTACTCCTCACCCCTCCCCCCTCACCCTCACCCGGATCCTCCACCCTTCCCCCCCTACCTCACCCTCACCTACTCCTCACCTGCCCCTCCCCCCAGCTCCTCAACCCCTCCTCCCTCACCCAGATGCTCCACCCCTCCCCCTCATCCTTACCTACTCCTCAACCCCTCCCCCCTCACCCTCACCTACTCCTCACCTCCCCCTCCCCAGCTCCTCAACCCCCCCCTCACCCGATCCTCCAGCCCTCCCCCTCACCTACTCCTCACCCTCTCTCCTCCCTCCCCCTCACCTCCCCCTCCCCCTCACCTACTCCTCACCTCCCCCCTCCCCCTCACCTCTCTCCTCACCCTCTCCTCCCTCCGCTCCCCTCCCCCTCTCACTCTCCTTCCTCTGCTCTCATCACCCTCCCCTCACCCTCTCCTCCCCTCACCCTCCCCTCTCCCTGACCACCTTCGCCCTCCCCTTGCTCTCACCCCCTCCCCGCCTCGCCCTCCCCTCCCCCTCCCCTCCTCGCCTTCCCCTCTCCTCACCCTCCCCCTCCCTCTCTCCCTGTACTCCACGTACCCATATCCCTCAAATTCCAGCTACCCATATCCCTTGAACTCCACATACCCGTATCCCTCAAACTCCACATAATCATATCCCCCAAACTCCATGTGCTCATATTGTTTGAACTCCTACCCAACAAAAAAAAGCGATCCATCTCTCAGCACAAGATGGTCCAACTGTCCGAGCTGAGGAAAGGAGGGACCACAAAATCACCAACTGATACCTCCTGAGCACACCTGGCTTACCATGTGTAGTCCCTGGAATTTGGAAGGTTAAGGGATGATTTGATCCAAGTGTTCAAGATATTGAGGGGAACAGACTGGGGGGAGAGACAGAAACTATTTCCACTGCTTGGACTAGGGGGCAGGGTCCAAAAATTCCAGCCAGACCCTTTAGGAGTGAAATCAGGAAACATTTTGATACACAAAGGTTGGCAGACATTTGGAACTCTCCCAGAAACGGATCAATTGCTCATTTTAAATCTGTGATTGATACATGACATGGGAGTGAGATTGCAGCTCAACCAAGAAATGATTGAAGGGATGGCCGGGGGGGGGCGAATTAACAGGTTCGAGGGATCGAATGGCCTCCTGTTCCTGGAATGCCAATGGCATCAGCCTACCTGGTGTGCTGTCTCCCGAAAGGAGGGGATTAAAATCTGTCTTCAGTTGGGAGGCTGTCTTCTGAAAGCGGAACTGACATTTTTTAAAAAAATATATAAAGTGGTGGGGAGGGTGGGGTGGAAAAAAACACCCAGGGCAAAGGAGGAATTCCAACACATTTATTCCCTAATAAATCCGAGTTTTTTCCCCAAAAAATATACTTTATTCATAAAATATCTGGAAGAACATTGCAAAACATTTCTATAATAAGAGTAAAAAACTGAGGATGCTGGAAATCCAAAACAAAAAAATAAAAATACCTGGAAAAACTCAGCAGGTCTGACAGCCTCTGCGGAGAGGGACAGTTAAGGTTTCGAGTCAGTATGACCCTTCAACAGAACTAAGTAAAAATAGAAAAGAGGTGAAATATAAGCTGGTTTAAGGAGTTTGGGGGGGGGGGGGGGCGGTGTGGGGGGGTAGAGCTGGCATTCCTTCCAAAAAGAACAACAATTTTCAACTTGAACACACGGATCAGGAGGTGCTTCAAATACAAATCAATGAATATTACAGTCATTTCAATATGGTCATTAGAGACGGTGCAATGGTATTGGAGTTATCAATAGACATCATGTTGCACTCTGCGTTGCTTCAATACAATTATAATATATTTAGTATTCACTAATCCGAGTGGTGATCGAACGCAGATTCATCTGAGGAAGGAGGGCAGGGGAGTGGGGGGGGAGGAGGGGTCCTTTGGAGCTAAGTTTGTGCCCGACGAGCGGGCGGAAGCGGAGGGATGGAACGTCGGGACAATGAATTCGAACGTGGCAACAAATGAATTCGAACGTCGGGACAAAGGATCGAACGTTGCGACAACTGTATCCGTTCGGAGGGCCAATGGCAACAATGTAACCAGGTGCCGAGCTCATGGAATCCTGAGGCCGACTCCACTTGCGGCGGACGAGGTGGCCGAGTGGTTAAGGCGATGGACTGCTAATCCATTGTGCTCTGCACGCGTGGGTTCGAATCCCATCCTCGTCGATGCTTTTTTTCCACCCCCCCCCCCCCCCCACCCAACTCCCTATATTCACGTCTTGTGTGTTTGGTTTCATTTTCGCGCGTGTGCGCTTTCTTTCCTTTATATATTTTTTTATAAAGTAAAGTGAAACCAAAGGAGCGAGAGTCATGTCGAATTAAACGGGGAAGATTTGAAATGGAATTGGGAGTGGGGGGTAGAAAACACTGAATTGAATTTGAAATGAAACACGGGAAATTTTAGGAGGAAAGGTTAAATTAAATCATACGGAGGGAGGGAGGAAAGGAGAGAATTGCAGGGCTCTGAGGAAAAGGCAAGGGAAGCGGCAACAGGTGAGAGCTGGCACAGACGCGAGGGGCCGAATGGCCTTCTCCCGCGCTGTAATCATTGCGGTTCTAAATAGAACTGACACAGGAAAGATTTAACTGAAAGGTGGATGTTGGGAAGGGGGAGAAACTGAATGTTAAATGGGAAGGGGTGGGGGAAATGCTTAAATTACACAGAACTTGAGGGCCATTCGGCCCGTCTGCTCTGTGCTGGTGTTAAAACTCCGATCGAGTATAATCACCGTGAGCTGCTGGGAAAGTTCCCTCAGCTCAATTCATTTTCAAACGCTTTAAGGGTCTTGAAAATCAGTTTTGTTACCGAGGCGGGGCAGTGTTTTATAACGGCTGGGGATTGAATTTTTTTTTCGGAGAATCGAACCCCCAAATCCGGGAAAATGTTGGATTTGCAGAGCCGGGGTGTCAGGGATCTGGGAGACAGAGGGCTCCTGAAACCTGTCCCACTGTTCCATGGGATCGTGGCTGATTTCTGATCTCGCTACATCATAACCCACAACAAACCCTAAACACCAAAAATCTCAAGATTTTGCGGATTTATACCAGCCTTTGTGTGCAGGGATGTGCCCTTACTCCCTGCTCTAATGTTTTGGACTATGCCCCCTGGTCCTAAACTCTCCGAATGTCAGAAGTCATTGCCCTGCCTGTTGCCCTGCTCTGCATGTAGCCCCATTCACTCACATTCTATCACCCCCCCCCCCCCCACCTTAAAGGGACACCCCACAGTGATTTTAATTGGTGCTCCTCTCTCTCAGCCACGTGGCAAAGCCTCGTGGCTGGAGCAAAGAAAGATCCCAGAACCGGACCACAGAGCCTCGCATCACCACCCAGCGGCTGGTGTGGCTAACTGCACTGTGTAAAAACTTGTGTTGAATAAATAGGTTTAAAATCATGAAGCCTTTTGATAAAGAGAAAGAGAGAGAGAGAGAGGGGAAGAAACTATTTCCAGTGGCAGGAGGGTCGGTAACCAGGGGGACAGAGATTGAGGAGAATCGGTAAAAGGGAGGGGGGGGGGGGGCGGTGGGGAAGATGAGCATTTTTTTTCTCTGTAACCGGCGAGTTATGCTGATCTGGAAAATGCAGACTGGAAAAAAACGGCTCCAATTGCAATTTTTCTGAAGGGAATTGGATAAATACCTGATGTGGAAACAGCAGGGGAGAATGAGACTAGGTCTCTGAAAGATCAAAGGGCTGAATGGCTTTCTTCCTGACCGTATCATTCTAGGATTTGTATCACACTTTTAATGTAGGAAGAATCTCACTCCTGCACGGCCAAACAGGATTTACCCACTCCATCAGCAAGCCTGCTACCCCAGGCTGTCACAACTCTCGCTTCTCTCCCTGTCTCAGCTCAACTGCTGCCTGAGCTCATTCCTGTCGATGACTCTCCCAATCCTGTCCTTGCTGCTCTCCCACAATCTATCTCCACAAACACGTGAGCTCTTATTTGAAACGCTGCCCATGTGTCCTAACTAATCTCATACCAAGTCCTGTTCCACCCCCACCCCACCCACACATTACTAACTTACATTGGCGGACATCTCCATTTTCAATTTTTAAAAATACATTCACAGGATGTGGGTGTCGCTGGCTGGGCCCAGCATTTATTGCCCATCCCTAATTGCCCCTTGAGGTGGTGGTGAGCTGCCTTCTTGAACAGCTGCAGTCCATGTGGTGTAGGTACACCCAGTGCTCTTAGGGAGGGAGTTCCAGGATTTTGAACCAGCAACAGTTAAGGAACGGCCGACGTATTTCCAAGTCAGGATGGTGAGTGATTTGGAAGGGAACTTCCAGGTGGCGGTGTTTCCATCTATCTGCTGCCCTTGTCCTTCTAGATGGTAGTGGTCCCATCTATGTTTACAAAGCCCACCATGACCTCCCCCACTTGTGTCTGTAACCACTTCCAGCCTGATAAGCCTTGGAGTCTTCCAAGTTTCTCCAATTCTGGCCATCTTCAACTCCTTCATCCTATTATGGCCATAACGTCTGTAACTCACTCCCGGGTATGTTATTCTATATATAAACACCCCGAACCCCTCGATTAGATTCCAGTCTGTAACTCACTCCCGGGTATGTTATTCTATATATAAACCACCCTTTGATCGGATTCCAGTCTGTAACTCACTCCTGGGTATCTGTTACTCTATATATAAACCACCCCAAACCCTTTGATCAGATTCCAGTCTGTAACTCACTCCCGGGTATCTGTTATTCTATATATAAACCACCCAGAACCCCTCGATTAGATTCCAGTCTGTCACTCACTCCCGGGTATCTGTTATTCTATATATAAACCACCCAGAACCCCTCGATTAGATTCCAGTCTGTCACTCACTCCCGGGTATCTGTTATTCTATGTATAAACCACCCCGAACCCCTCGATTAGATTCCAGTCTGTAACTCACTCCTGGGTATCTGTTATTCTATGTATAAACCACCCCGAACCCTTTGATTAGATTGTAGCCCCATGTTTCACTGTTGTCAACATCTATTAATAAACATCGAACTTAGACAATGATTGGATTGAAAACCACAAAGAAGTCTCATTTTTGTTTTTTTTTATTAAAAACAAAAAAATTTCATTGGAGATATACACTCACTCACATCCCCTATGTCTTTGTGACAGACACGGTGGGAATGTCAGTGAACGAAGCAGGAGTTATCTCTGGGGGTTAAAACCTGATTGGGAAAGATCATTAACCTTCACAGCTGCTGCCAGACATACTGAGCGCTTCCAGTATTTTCTCTTTTAACTCCAAGGACCAACTCCAGGGCGTATAGTGCAGGCCCATTGAGAATGCATTAAACTGAAGTGTTTGAGTCTGTTATAATAATTTAAAAGCAGAGAGCATGTACCAAGATGACTATTCCCAGCTCAAATAGAGATGTGAAGCTATCGCAGCAGAGGTGTCTGGATTTTGTAACAGGCATTGCCGGGCTGGAAGAGACAGTGATTTTATCTTCTCATTGTGTTGACACAATGATTTTTGCACTCTCGGGATGTGGGCATTGGTTAATTGCCCCCTCGAGGCAACAATGTGCCCCATTGTCATGGATACCGATACACTGCCAGTCAGAAACAGTGTCTTCAGAGTCCAGTGCACTGATAAAAACATATTTAAAACGTAACAAAACAAAAACTGAAATATATAAAAAGGTGAAGGAGGGTAGGAACATTTGAAAGTTCTCTGTAGTTTTGCAGTCTGCATATTGTTTGGCTATTCAGAGTCAAAACCAGCGATGGATTAATCTAGGGCAGATACAGGGAGAGATTTGAAAGAATTAGCAAGGCCGAACTGGAGTAAGAGAGTGGCTATTTAAATAGTTACATTCCTAAAGGAGGGAGAGTGAGAGAAAGAGGAAGACAGAGAAAGAGTCAAACTACAGGAGAACAGGCAGTGCAAACAGTTCGACCTTCCCAGAGAGAGTCCCATTGATCCACTATGGCACCAGGTGTAAGGTGGAGCCAGCCGCTTTTCAGTTGGGCATGTCCTGGGTGAGGATGGTCTGTGCTCTCACAGCATCAACCGGATGGGGAAAGACACTGCAGCTCCCAGAGCCAGACCCAAGGCAAGAAAGAAAGCCATCACTGCCCCAGCTGTTTCTGCATCCCGTGGAGACACCTTCCTGTAGGGAACAAACAAGCAAGGTTAAGGTTAGGGTTAGGGTTCGGGTTCGGGTTCGGGTTAGGCCAACTGGAAAGAATCACATCGAGAAGGGAAGGAAACACAAGCGCCAAAGCTCAGTCAGACTCACCGCTGCCCGGGGTGGTACTGAATCTACACACTCTCTCACACACACACTCTCGCCCGCACGCTCACCACCCCTCGCCCGCACATTCACCACCCCCCTCTCACGCACACACTCACCCCCCCTCTCACGCACACACTCACCCCCCCTCTCACGCACACACTCACCCCCCCTCTCACGCACACACTCACCCCCCCTCTCACGCACACACTCACCCCCCCTCTCACGCACACACTCACCCCCCCTCTCACGCACACACTCACCCCCCCTCTCACGCACACACTCACCCCCCCTCTCACGCACACACTCACCCCCCTCTCACGCACACACTCACCCCCCCCCACGCACACACTCACCCCCCCTCTCACGCACACACTCACCCCCCCCTCTCACGCACACACTCACCCCCCCTCTCACGCACACACTCACCCCCCCTCTCACTCACACACTCACCCCCCCTCTCACGCACACACTCACCCCCCCTCTCACGCACACACTCACCCCCTCTCACGCACACACTCACCCCCCCTCTCACGCACACACTCACCCCCCCTCTCACGCACACACTCACCCCCCCTCTCACGCACACACTCACCCCCCCTCTCACGCACACACTCACCCCCCCTCTCACGCACACACTCACCCCCCCTCTCACGCACACACTCACCCCCCCTCTCACGCACACACTCACCCCCCCTCTCACGCACACACTCACCCCCCCTCTCACGCACACGCAGCACAAAGGCCCAGGCTTCACCTCCAGCCAGCCGGAGGCCCGAACTCCTCAATCAGGGAGGGGGGAATAAAGGTCAGAAACTCTCCACCACTGAGTGGCTCCTGTTTGGGACAGTGGGTGAGATAGGGACAGGATCGAGCATGACTTCCAAGTCGCATAGCCCATTGACCCTCATAGGATCACACCTGGTTCCCTGAAATGACGGTATCAGTGCCCAACTGGTGCCTGCACTCCTGGAGTCAGCGCGCGCCCAGTGCCTGCACTCCGGGAGCTGATGCCCACAATAGGTATCACTCAAACACTACACAGTGCCAGCTCGGTTCGGTCATCCTGCTGTGAGTGGAGCTGCAATTCAGTGGTTTACGAGGGATTGAAACAGAAACTCTGCCCCAGCTCCATCTCGTTGGCCAACACGGTGGTCTTCGTCCTCACTCAGTATTAGACAACTTACTTGGGTGCGTAACACATGCAGAGCGTCACTAAGTAACCATTGGAGAAGGCAAACAGGAACATGAAGAGGATAAACCAGCCATCGTGCTCGAAGACGATTGGAAGGATATGCCGCTCCTTCACATTACACATCATGAAGATTGGGATGAAGATTACTCGCAACAGGACAGAGAGCAGCAGCACATTGTCTTTCTGGGGCTGTGAAAAGAAACATGGTGACATTCCAACTTCATCACAGCAGCGATCAGTGTCACACAAGAGCGTCAGTCAGACAGAATCTGACCCCCCGGCACATACGGAGATATTAGGGACAGGGGACCAAAGCTTGATCAAAGAGGTCGGTTTTAAGGAGCATCTTAAAGGAGAGGGAGAGAGAGAGAGAGAGAGAGAGAGAGAGGCAGAGAGGTTTAGGGAGGGAATTCCAGAGCTCAGGGTCCCAGGCAGCTGAAGGCACGGCCGCCAATGGTGGAGCGATGGGAATCGGGGGATGGTCAAGAGGTTGGAATTGGAGGAGGTTACAGAGATAGGGAGGGTCATAGGGGCTGGAGGAGATTACAGAGATAGGGAGGGTTGTAGGGGCTGGAGGAGGTTACAGAGATAGGGAGGGTGTAGGGGCTGGAGGAGGTTACAGAGATAGGGAGGGGTGTAGGGGCTGGAGGAGGTTACAGAGATAGGGAGGGGGTGAAGAGGGATTTGAACACGAGGGTGTGAATTTTAAAATCGAGGTGTTTCTGGACTGGGAGTCAGTGTGGGTCAGTGTGAGCACAGGGGGTGATGGGTGAGGGGGACTCGGTGTGAGTTCGGACACGGGGGCAGCAGAGTTTGGGATGAGCTGAAGTTTTTGGGGGCGGGGGATTGACCAGCCAGGAAAGTTGGAAAAGCCAAGCCTGGTTGTGATGAAGGTGTTGGGTAAACCCTGAGAGTCCCTCATGACCTGTTCTGCTGTTCATATAGATCAGAGTTAAACTGTAACTTAATCCCATTTAGCAACGTTTGCTCAGTATGACTTGGTACTCTGTGGGACAACGAGGGCAAGTGTACGTGTAGGACAGCACAGGGTCCCATCGGCTACTCCATACACCAGAGGGTCATATTGCACCGATACTCACTGCCTGCACCCAAACCTGGAGGACAGGGCCACTTAGATACTGCCTGATGTCCCTGGCTCAAGATTCAGTGCCTCGGAGAGGAGAGGGGAGGGGAGAGAAAGTGGGGAGGTACAACAGAAACAGCAAGGAAAACAAAGCTAATGAAACCTATTTCAACTCACCCACATGGAGAGCGCAGTCACACTGCGACCAGCCCAGTCCATTATATTAAACAATAGAAAACAGCAAACAGGAATGAAGTATTCTCCTGCAAAAAAAACAAATCATTTCCACAACTTTAATTAGATTCCAGTCTGTAACTCACTCCCGAGTATCTGTTATTCTATATATAAACCACCCTGAACCCCTCGATTAGATTCCAGTCTGTAACTCACTCCCGGGTATCTGTTATTCTATATATAAACCACCCCGAACCCCTCCATTAGATTCCAGTCTGTAACTCACTCCCAGGAATCTGTTATTCTATATATAAACCACCCCGAACCCCTCGATTAGATTCCAGTCTGTAACTCACTCCCGGGTATCTGTTATTCTATATATAAACCACCCTGAACCCCTCGATTAGATTCCAGTCTGTAACTCACTCCCGGGTATCTGTTATTCTATATATAAACCACCCCGAACCCCTCCATTAGATTCCAGTCTGTAACTCACTCCCAGGAATCTGTTATTCTATATATAAACCACCCCGAACCCCTCGATTAGATTCCAGTCTGTAACTCACTCCCAGGTATCTGTTATTCTATATATAAACCCCCTGAACCCCTCGATTAGATTCCAGTTTGTAACTCACTCCCGGGTGTCTGTTATTCTATATATAAACCACCCCGAACCCTTCAATTAGATTCCAGTCTGTAACTCATTCCCGGGTGTCTGTTATTCTATATATAAACCACCCCGAAACCCTCGTTTAGATTCCAGTCTGTAACTCACTCCCGGGTATCTGTTATTCTATATATAAACCAGCCCGAACCCCTCGATTAGATTCCAGTCTGTAACTCACGCCCGGGTATCTGTTATTCTATATATAAACCACCCTCAACCCCTCGATTAGATTCCAGTCTGTAACTCACTCCCGGGTATCTGCTATTTTATATATAAACCCCACCCCGAACCCCTCGATTAGATTCCAGTCTGTAACTCACGCCCGGGTATCTGTTATTCTATATATGAACCCCCTGAACCCCTCAATTAGATTCCAGTCTGTAACTCACTCCCGGGTATCTGTTATTCTATATATAAACCACCCCGAACCCCTCAATTAGAATCCAGTCTGTAACTCACTCCCAGGTATCTGTTATTCTATATATAAATCCCCCCGAACCCCTCGATTAGATTCCAGTTTGTAACTCACTCCCGGGTATCTGTTATTCTATATATAAATCCCCCCAAACCCCTCGATTAGATTCCAGTCTGTAACTCACTCCCGGGTATTTGTTATTCTATATATAAACCACCTGATCCCCTCGATTAGATTCCAGCCTGTAACTCAGTCTTGGGCATTTGTTATTCTATATATAAACCACCCCGAACCCTTCGATTAGATTCCAGTCTGTAACTCACTCCCGGGTATTTGTTATTCTATATATAAACCACCCCGAACCACTCGATTAGATTCCAGTCTGTAACTCACTCCCGGGTATCTGTTATTCTATATATAAACCACCCCGAACCCCTCGATTAGATTCCAGTCTGTAACTCACTCCCGGGTATGTTATTCTAAATGTAAACTACCCGAACCCCTCGATTAGATTCCTATTTTCAGAGTAAATACTCACTCCATTTGCCTTCCTCTGATTTGGAGCTGACATGAGCTGTGATTGCTGGAAACACCGATATTGTTACTGTGAATATGAGGCAGACGGCTATCGCCAACTTCCAAATCTGCAGACGGGAATTGAGAGAGGCATTCAGTCACAATACCACTCCCTAGCTCTCAGCTCTTGCCTCTCAAAGAGGGAGGGAGAGACACACACACAGCGGGAGACACACACACACACACACAGCGGGAGACACACACACACACACACACACACACACACACACACACACACACACACACACACACACACACACACACAGCGGGAGACACACACACACACACAGCGGGAGACACACACACACACACACACAGCGGGAGACACACACACACACACACACACACACACACAGCGGGAGACACACACACATACACACACACACACACACAGCGGGAGACACACACACACACACACACAGCGGGAGACACACACACACACACACACAGTGGGAGACACACACACACACACAGCGGGAGACACACACACATACACACACACACACACACAGCGGGAGACACACACACACACACAGCGGGAGACACACACACACACACACACAGCGGGAGACACACACACACACACACAGCGGGAGACACACACACACACACACAGGGAGACACACACACACACACACACAGGGAGACACACACACACACACACACAGGGAGACACACACACACACACACAGGGAGACTCACACACACACACAGGGAGACACACACATCCACACAGAAACACAGAGACTCACACACA
>NW_024470767.1:1109709-1117171 GCF_017639515.1 Carcharodon carcharias
ACACACACGTACACGGAGACACACAGTCCTTGGACAGGAACACATTAGATACGGAAGGCCATTCGGCCCCTTGAACTTGCTTTGCCACTCAATACAATCATAGCTGATCTTCTATGTCAACCCCACTTCCTGCCTGCTCCCATATCCCCCGATTCCCCAGAAGTCCAAAAAACTCTCTCCCAGCCCTTAACTTCAACGCCGGAGCATCCATAGGCCTTGGGTGTAGAGAATTCCAAAGATTCAGCACTATCCGACTGAAGGAATTTCTCCTGATCTCAGTCCTGAATGGTGGACCCTTTATCCAGAGAGTGTGTCCTCTTCCCCCCCCACACTGAGCCTCACATTCCCCGGCTAGTGGAGATGGTGGGGGGGAATAATCTCAGCTCCCTCCCCTGTCAAACCCCTTCAGAAGCTGGTCATGGTCCAGCTCCTCACCTTCCTGAACACCTTGACGACACTGAAGCTCCTCTCGGATCGGTCCTCTTTGCTGTGTGATCGCTCGAGGTGGACCAACACCTGCTGCCCCTTCTCCACAACCCCATTCTTCTCCGCCACTGTCGACGAGAGGAAAAGGTTTAACGAGGAACAGAATTCAGGAGGCCGAGCGCAAGGCCACAATCACCATACGCAGGAGAGAGTGGGGGACACGCACACACACACAGCACATTCACACCAAACACCCCAACCCTTCGAGGAGTCAGCGCTTACATGGGGTGACGTTCAGCCCACATTTATATCGCCCCTTCAGCACCGAAAAGCATTTCACAGAGCGAAAACAAGCAGTTTGCCATGAGAGAGAATTTCTAATTTTACAGCTCATGGGCCTGTAATGTTCACTCTGTTCCTCTCTCCACAGACTCTGCCTGGACAGGACTTCCAGCACCCTGCTGCTTTTAGCTCAGCTTTCCGGTGTCTGCACTATTTTGCTTTGGCATCAGAAGTGGAGAGGTTTAGGGAGGGAATTCCAGAGCTCAGGGTCCCCCCCAGGCAGCTGAAGGTACGGCCGCCAATGGTGGAACGATGGGGAATCGGGGGATGGTCAAGAGGCCGGAATTGGAGGAGCGCAGAGATAGGGAGGGTTGTCAGGGCTGGAGGAGGTTACAGAGATAGGGAGGGTTGTAGGGGCTGGAGGAGGTTACAGAGATAGGGAGGGTTGTAGGGGCTGGAGGAGGTTACAGAAATAGGGAGGGTTGTAGTCGCTGCAGGTTATAGAGGTAGGGAGGAGGGAACCCCATCGACACTTACGAGGAGCTAACATCTCCAACTTTGCCTCCGGTTCGTAACAGTGTTCCAGTTGATCTTTTTTGAAATGATATTTCGCAAATTTCTGGTGTAGACAGAGAGACAACAATGGGTAACATCAGTGAGTTAAGCAGATCAGAAAGTTTTTATTTTATTTCAGCTCAAGATGTAGGTGATTATACAATAAAAGGGAGGCCATTTTACCCATTGAGCCTGTGCTGGCCCTTTGAAAGATCTACCCAGTTAGTCCCACCGCCCCCCACCCCCTCCCCCCACCCCGCCCTGGCCGCTTCTCTCCCCACCCCCCACAATCCTGCAAATTTATCCTTTTCGAGTATTTATCCAATTCCCCCCTTTTGAAAGTTCCTATTGAATCTGCTTCCACCGCCCTTTCAGGCAGCGCCTTCCAGATCACAACAACTCGCTGTGTAAAAAAAAACATTCTCCTCATCTCCCCCTCTGGCTCTATTACTGATTCTCTTCAATCTTTTCTGTTTATTATCCAACAGTGCGGCACACTCTAGGTACTGGATGCCGCACTGTCGGAGGGTCAGTGCTGAGCGAGCGCCGCACTGTCGGAGGGTAGATAGATTTATGATACAGATCGCCAATGTTTTCAGTGTTTGATCTCAGGATCAAGGCGCTGAATGGCCTCCTCTTGTATAACAGGCTCGAGAGGGGCTGAATGGCCTCCTCCTGTCCCTGTGTAACAGGCTCAAGAGGGGCTGAATGGCCACCTCCTGTTCCTGTGTAACAGGCTCGAGAGGGGCTGAATGGCCTCCTCCTGTCCCTGTGTAACAGGCTCAAGAGGGGCTGAATGGCCTCCTCCTGTCCCTGTGTAACAGGCTCGAGAGGGGCTGAATGGCCACCCCCTGTTCCTGTGTAACAGGCTTGAGAGGGGCTGAATGGCCACCTCCTGTTCCTGTGTAACAGGCTCAAGAGGGGCTGAATGGCCTCCTCTGTTGTTAAATTGTAACTACCTTAGAGAAACATTTGAAGTACCAAATGGAGAGGCTTGTTACTCACCAGGTGTGGCAGAGTGAAGTAAAAGATGATAGTTAATAAAATCACCAGGCAAGGAGTAATAAAATATCCCAACGCTACAGTCCTCTCATCTGCACCACCTGCACAGGAACAACATTCCCATTGTCAAATAAAAGCAAAATACTGCAGATACTGGAAATGCAAAATAAAAACTGAAACTGCCGGAAAGAATCTGTGAAGAGAGAAACAGTTAACATTTCAAATCCAATACGATTTCTTTGGAACTGAAAACGTTAACTGTGTTGGGTGCCCCACAGATGCTGCCAGACCTGCTGAGTATTTCCAACATTCCTATAGGAGCTCTCACACAGTACAACAGAGAAGCTTCACAGGAACACCTGACCCCGAGCCACATACAGAGATATTAGGGACAGGGGAGAAAAAGCACAGTCAGAGAGGTCAGTGTTAAGGAGTGTCTTAAAGGAAGAGAGAGAGAGAGACAGACAGAGAGAGAAAGAGAGACAGACAGAGAGAGAAAGAGAGACAGACAGAGAGAGAAAGAGAGACAGACAGAGAGAGACAGACAGAGAGAGAAAAAGAGAGGCAGACAGAGAGAGAGAGAGAAAGAGAGAGGCAGACACAGAGAGAGAGACACAGAGAGAGAGAGAGAGACAGAGAGAGAGAGAGACTGACAGAGAGAGAGAGAGAGAGAGACAGAGAGAGAGAGAGAGACAGAGAGACAGAGAGAGAGACAGAGAGACAGAGAGAGAGACAGAGAGAGAGACAGGGAGAGAGACAGGGAGAGAGACAGGGAGAGAGACAGGGAGAGAGACAGGGAGAGAGACAGGGAGAGAGACAGGGAGAGAGACAGGGAGAGAGACAGGGAGAGAGACAGGGAGAGAGACAGGGAGAGAGACAGGGAGAGAGACAGGGAGAGAGGGAGGGAGAGAGGGAGGGAGAGGGAGGGAGAGGGAGGGAGAGGGAGGGAGAGGGAGGGAGAGGGAGGGAGAGGGAGGGAGAGACAGAGACAGAGAGAGAGAGAGACAGAGAGAGATAGAGACAGAGAGAGATAGAGACAGAGAGAGATAGAGACAGAGAGAGATAGAGACAGAGAGAGATAGAGACAGAGAGAGATAGAGACAGAGAGAGATAGAGACAGAGAGAGATAGAGACACTTACTGATTTTGGCCAGGATTGATGCTAGTGCTGCAAACATTCCAGCCACTCCCTGACCACTCATGAAGAGGCTGCTGTATTTTGCTGGCAGTAATCCAACCAAACCGAACAAGCTCCCCTGTAACACGGCACCGAAGGCTGGTGGGAGAGAAAGACAGTGATAGACAATCACAATTCCAGAGCATATGTCTGCCCAACACCATCCTGCGCATCACCTGAGACATGTGGGAACCACATACCTTGCATTCCCTCGAGTGTAGAATATTAGGGGGGGATCTAATCGAGGGGTTTAAGATGATCAAAGGATTCAATAGAAGCTATTTCCTCTGGTTGGGGGTAACAGTCCAGAACAAGGAGGCAGAACCTTAAAATTGAAGGCAGGCCGTTCAGGGGTGATGTAAGGAGCACTTCTATATACAAAGGGGAGTGGAAATCGGGAACTCTCTCCCCCAAACAGCTGTCGAGGCTGGGAGTGAATTAAAAATGTCAAAACGGAGATTGATATTTTGTTGGGTGAGGGGATTAAGGGTAATGGAACCGAGGCAGGTAGATAGAGTTAAGGTACAGATCGGCTGTGCTCTAATTGAATGGTGGAACAGGCTTGAGGAGCTGAATGGTCTCCTCTTGCCCCTGTAACCAGCTCCCCTGGGGGCTGGGTTGAGAGGTGTACCCCATCCACTGTCCGAATTTGGGTGTGGCGCGGTCGGGCAGCCTCTCTGCTCTTCACTGGCACCCAGCGTCACAGCCAGCGGGTGGTGGGCAACCACAAGCAGAGGTGGCTAGGCCGCGATGCACACTGTGGCCGCATTGCCTGCTCCTACTCACAGTTAATGAACCAGATGACAGTCATGGTGATCCCGAAAAAGACCTTAGGACAAAGAGGAACCATCACCATCACCGCTGTCACCAGGAAGAGCAAGAGGATCCCAAACAGGCTGCCGGCAATCCGAAACTTCTCCGAAATCCTGTGAATGATAAAAAAAAAAGTGGCGCTGAGTCTCCCACACGGACATGCAAGCTCCATCTCCTGGCCTAGCACCGAGCCAGATAATCCCATCCCACTGCAGGGAAGTAGATATGGAGCAGGGAGGTGTGGACAGGGTCAGTTTGCAAATCAAATCCGCGAGACAGCCCTTCCCAGCCCCTCACACGTGCCCAGGCACTCACCAGGATTGCAGGGTGGGGCTGCTTGCTCCACAGGCAGCAAGTAGCCATTCTCTGTGCAGCCTGGAATGTCTGACAGTGCTGGGACACATCTGAACATACAGGTGTACAATACACACACACACAGCTTGCAGGAGAAATCACCGGAACACTGATCAGAACAAGACCTTGCGTTTACGTAGCACCTTTAACACAGTAAAACTACCCCGCGGCATATTAGACAGGATCTGACCCCGAGCCACATACAGAGATATTAGTGACAGGGGAGCAAAATCTCAGTCAAAGAGGTTAATTTTAAGGAGCGTCTTAAAGGAGGAGAGAGAGGGAGAGGGAGAGGGAGAGAGAGGCGGAGAGGTTTAAGGAGGAAATTCCAGAGCTTAGGCCCCCAGGCAGCTGAAGGCACGGCCGCCAATGGTGGAGCGATGGGAATCGGGGGGATGGTCAAGAGGCCGGAATTGGAGGAGCGCAGAGATCGCAGAGGGTTGTAGGGGCTGGAGGAGGTTACAGAGATAGGGAGGGTTGTAGGGGCTGAAGGAGGTTGCAGAGATAGGGAGGGGTGTAGGGGCTGGAGGAGGTTACAGAGATAGGGAGGGTTGTAGTGGCTGGAGGAGGTTACAGAGATAGGGAGGGTTGTAGTGGCTGGAGGAGGTTACAGAGATAGGGAGGGTTGTAGGGGCTGGAGGAGGTTACAGAGATAGGGAGGGTTTTAGGGGCTGGATGAGGTTGCAGAGGTATGGAGGGTTGTAGGGGCTGGAGGAGGTTACAGAGATAGGGAGGGTTGTAGGGGCTGGAGGAGGTTACAGAGAAAGGGAGGGTTTTAGGGGCTGGACGAGGTTACAGAGATAGGGAGGGGTGTAGGGGCTGGAGGAGATTACAGAGATAGTGAGGGCTGTAGGGGTGGGGTGCAGCAAAGTGGAGGGTTGTAGGGGTCGGGGGGGTGGGTGCAGAAAAGGGGAAATTTGCAGGCCTTTGAGAGAAAGAGCATGGGAATGGGAGAGGCACTAATTGGATAGATCTTTCAAGAAGCCAGCACAGGCATGTTGAGCTGAATGGTCTCAATGTTGTCTGATTCTATGGAAACAAAGTCTGAGCATCAGGAACCGGGAACCCTGACTGGGAATGTGGGACTTACCTCGGATATAGGATGGAATTCAGACAGGTGAAGAGCAACAAGGGTAACATTGCCAGCAGAGTCATCCAGTTACTGAAATGCCATTGGTCAACAACCTGCTCCGTGGCATTCCGTGATGTTGAAACATTCCCAATATTCAGTTGTGCCTCAAAATACTTTGTAAAAAGACAGGGTAAGAGTCAGCAAGTGATACAGAGTAACAATTCTGTCTGATACAGAGAGAGAGAGTGATCCAGAGTAACAATACTGTCCCAATACCCAGTGATACAGAGTAACAATACTGTCCCAATACCCAGTGACACAGAGTAACAATACTGTCGCAATACCAAAGATCCAGAGTAACAATATGACCCAATACCCAGTGATCCAGAGTAACAATACTGTCCCAATACCCAATGATCCTGAATAACAATACTGTCCCAATACCCAGTGATACAGAGTAACAATACTGTCCCAATACCCAGTGATACATAGTAACAATACTGTCCCAATACCCAATAATCCAGATTAACAATACTGTCTCAATACCCAGTGATACAGAGTAACAATACTGTCCCAATACCCAGTGACACAGAGTAACAATACTGTCGCAATACCAAAGATCCAGAGTAACAATATGACCCAATACCCAGTGATCCAGAGTAACAATACTGTCCCAATACCCAATGATCCTGAATAACAATACTGTCCCAATACCCAGTGATACAGAGTAACAATACTGTCCCAATACCCAGTGATACATAGTAACAATACTGTCCCAATACCCAATAATCCAGATTAACAATACTGTCTCAATACCCAGTGATACAGAGTAACAATACTGTCCCAATACCCAGTGATACAAAGTAACAATACTGTCCCAATACCCAGTGATACAAAGTAACAATACTGTCCCAATACCCAGTGATACAAAGTAACAATACTGTCCCAATACCCAGTGATCCAGGGTAACAATACTGTCCCGATACACAGTGATCCAGGGTAACAATACTGTCCCGATACACAGTGATCCAGGGTAACAATACTGTCCCGATACACAGTGATCCAGGGTAACAATACTGTCCCGATACACAGTGATCCAGGGTAACAATACTGTCCAATACCCAGTGATACAAAGTAACAATACTGTCCCGATAGCCAGTGATCCAGAATAACAATACTATTTGATACTGAGGGAGTAATCAGGATTAGGAACTCCATGTCCTTACCGGAATAGCAGTGATGAAGAAATTCCAGGGCAGCAGCGTTCCCAAACCGAGGAAGAAGAAGATAATTTGGACAAATCTGAAGCTGAGGAAGAGAGCTGTGGATTAGGCTGAGTTCTAACATCGAACAGAAGTTAACGTGGAGCAGAGTTGACAATTCCCCAGATCCCAGGGAGAGCCCTCTCCCCAAACCCACCAGCCAGAGAAATATTGGCCAGGTTACAGAGGAGAATGGTGGCCGAGTGACCTGCTATATTCAGACAAACAGAGAGGACCTTGCTTAATATTTCATCCTGAAAGACAGCATCTCAAGTACTGACCCTCAGAGCGCGGCGCGCCCTCAGCACTGACCTCCAACAGGGGTAATGGGGGGGGGGTGCGGGGCAGTGGTGGTGGGGGGGGGGGGGGGGGGGGGGGGGGGGGGGGGGGGCGGAGGGGTGGGGGTGATGGGGGCTGAGGGGTGGGGGTGATGGGGGCTGAGGGGTGGGGGTGATGGGGGCTGAGGGGTGGGGGTGATGGGGGCTGAGGGGTGGGGGTGATGGGGGGGCGGAGGGGTGGG